>NW_015094510.1:6711593-6738816 GCF_001431845.1 Calidris pugnax | reverse complement strand
CTTCTCTTCTCTTCTCTTCTCTTCTCTTCTCTTCTCTTCTCTTCTCTTCTCTTCTTCTCTAACAATAACAGAGACTGAAGTATTCACATTTATTTTCTTGGAGAGGGAGGGGGAAGAAAATTCATAATGTATTGGTAATATACACCTTCCTCATTTGCATCCAGCATGAACTGAGGAGGTTTTTTCCTAGTCATTACATAAATAATGTATCATAAAACCCAGTTGTTTAAGCGTATGCCTATATTTCTAATACAAAGTGAAAGAAGCTGGCAATGAAAAAGGAAGATTTAGTGGAGAAAACCTGAAAAAGTATGTCTCCACTTCAATCTTATTTTTTCTTCTAAAATAGAAACTTGATATCCATCTTGACATAGGATATATGTGATTTAAACCTCGTAACTGTGTGTACAGCTGAACTATCTCATCTGGCACCATCATGCATTTTTAAATGATCTTCATGTGATGTGATTATAACTCATAGGAATCATGATAGACCTAGTTGAGACTGTGTTAAAGACTTCCAGCTAATCATTACTAATCTGAAATCTTCACTGACTTTTAGAAGTTATTTTATTTATATTTGTTTGAAATTTCAGGACTCTTCAGTGCAATACAGCCATGCATTCCATATAGCAAGCTGCAAGTTAATTGTTTTGAGAAAAAAATTGTTTTCATTTTCCAAAATAAAGGCACAGTTCTCTTCCTATCAGAAAATATAGCTGAAATGTACACTTCTGTGTTTCTGCATCTAAAACAGAAAACAACTTTAAAAAGAACACTTCATAGGGAGGCATCGAGAATCATCAAACAACCTGAATCCATATATATCAGTCCTGAGTCTGAGTGGACTGTATTGTGGACTAACTGATACATAAAACAAACAAACAAATTAATTTAACATTGTAGGAAAGAAATTTTCATTTTGTTGTTTCATTTCTGCTGCGTTCAGCAAAATGGGTTTTTATATATTCTTTATAGTAGTACTGCATCACAAAAACCTTGTACCACTGCTAATTTCTTCTAACTGGAACAGATCAGCTAATTATTTCAGTAAAACCCCCCCAAAAACCCAAAAAAACCCCCCAAAAACCCAAAAAAATCCACCCCAAACCATGCCAAACCAAAACAAAAAAAGACATAAAAAGGCATAAAAAGACCCTCACAAAAACAACCAACAAAACAAACCAAAAAACAGAAGAAAAAACCACTTATCTTAGTAGAACCATACTTAGTTTATTTTCCTGTAATTTTTTCTTTCAATATAATTAAAGTGATGATGGTATTGCTATTAAGGGTTTGGACGTTTTTTTCCCACTACATATTTTCTAATTTGGCTAGTTAAAAAAAAAAGGGACTTCCATTGTCCACCTTATATGTGTCGCTACTACATTGTAAGAGCTAATTCTGTGAACAACTGATAGCTACACTTTTGCACTTTTAGTATTATAAAAATGTATCCTCTCCTTAGTTTTTTAAAATGACTTAAGAAATATAATCACATAGATTACTGTATTTTCTTCTTATTATCCTTAGAGGGAGTAGAGTAGTTGTAATCTCATTATTTCTACAGAATGTCTGTAAGTATATATGTAATATTCATGTGAATTTTACTGAAGTGGAAGAATATATTTGAGTAATCTCATTTTCTCTGCTGTATGGTTGCAGGATTACATATATAAAAAATTCCCTGACTACACTTGGTGATAAGATACATAATACTGAAACTTGCAAGCTTGCACTTTTAATGAGGTTTGAATTAGACAAAAGAATCAACGTTTATGATCAGCTATTTTAATGCACTTGAAATAATTAAAGAATTTCCAGAAGAATTGTTGCTGCACTGCAATACCCATTTTATGTAAGTTTTTTCAAAGTCGCATTCCTAAGTCAGTCACATTATGAAGAATTAGAAGTTGATAATAAATACTAATTCTCTTATTTTTCCTGATTATCTTCTGTGTATGTCAATATACAAATATGTGTTGAAAATTTTCTCTTAGGTTCATGATTGTTTCTGTAGCAAGGAAAACTGGGAATTTGTTCTTGAAGGATGCTTTGTTTAACATGTCAAGAAATAATTTAAAGCTAGAATTAGTGAATATAGGTTTCTGGTTATTGCTTGTTTACTCTTGGACACTTTTGCTGTTTGCTGTCTTTGTACATGTATGGTGTGAACACTGATCTCAGAAATCCTAGTAGTAGTATATTCAAAATCCTGATATGCTAGTTTTTCCCTCAGATAGCAGACATTAAGATTTGTCCAGATTTATTCTCTACGAGACACAACTCATAATTCTAAAAAAAAATTAAACACCTGTGTGCTTGTGAAACATCACTGACACAAAATCACATTTCCTTCTCTTCTACAAAATGTACATAGTTTATCACTCTATTTTTATGCAATTATGAAACATATTTCTTAATTTTCACTTGTTTTATTATTACATTGGTAAAAAATTGTCTGGACCATTTGGCTCAAAGAATCACAGAATCTTTTGAGTTGGAAGAGAGCTTTTGAGTTCACCTTATTCAATCTCTCTGCTCAAGCAGGGTCACTTAGGGCAGGTTTCCCAGGTCTAGGTGCAGCCAGGTTTTGATCATCCACAAAGATGGAGACTTGACAATCTCCCTTGGCAATCTGTCAAAGTGCTTGACCAACCTCACAGTAAAAAAAAATTTTCTTATATTCAATTTCCAGTGTTTCAATTTGTGCTCATTGCCTTTTGTCCTGTCACTGGGCACCTGAGAAAACTCTGGCTCCGTCTGCTTTACATCCTCCCATCAGGACATATATATGTCAATCACAGGTCCCCAAGCCTTCTCTTTTCCAGGATTAAACTGTTCCAACTGTCTCAGCCTTTCCTCACACAAAATATGTTTCAGCCCCTGAAGCCCTGCTCTGGCCTTGCTGCAGTAAGTACACATCTTGTACTGGACACCCCAGGACTGGACTCAGCACTCCAGGTGTGGTCTCACCAGTACTGAGTTGAGGGGAAGGGTCATCTGCCTCAACCTGATGGCAACACTTTTCCTAATGAAACCCAGGATAGTGTTGGCAACCTTTGCTGTGAAGGTGCATTGCTGGCTCACGTTCAACTGGTTGTCCACTAGTCAAACTTAATAAGATTTCTTTTGCGCCCTCTTCTCCAGCCTGCCCAGGTCCCTCTGAATGGTGTCACAACCATCTAGAGTATCAGTCACTCCTCCCAGTTTAGTCTCATTTACAAATTTGCCAGAAGTGCACATCATTCCACTGTCCAAGTCTTTAACGAAGATGTTAAATACTATTGACTTCAGCACAGTGTTGTCCCCAGTATTATGCCTTATGATTAGTGGTACAAAATCCTGACAACCAGTAACTAGTAGCATCCCCCAATGATCAATACTGGACCCAATATTGTTTGATGTCTTCATTAATTACATGGATAATAGGATGGAGTGCACACTCAGCAAATTTCTGAATGACACTAAAGTGTGGGGGATGGTCAGTATGCTGGAGGGCAAGACTTCCATCCAGATTGACCTTGACAGCTGAGAAATGGGAAAACAGTAACCTCATAAAGTTCATGTCAACTCCTGCAACTAATTCTGGAAGTATATTTCTGTCTCTAGAGAGCTAAGGACAGACACAGACTTCTGAAAATGTATTTTAATTAAAAAAAAAACCCTACTCTTCCAGAATAAAATCCAAAATTTTGATTGAAGCACTTACACTCATGCAGAGTGCACAAAGACAATAAGAGGTATCAGAACAGAATTCCTAGGAAGTGGTGTAAGGAAACACCTAGGATCAACATACTGAGCACAGAGCCACCAGAAATCAGCCAACAGCAAATGTCAAGAGATAAATTTTAAACCTGATTTCTCTAGAGGAGTCGTTTAGGAACTATATTAACTATTTTGGCACTGAAGGGCTGTTGATAAAACAGTACAGGGAGCAGGGAAGAAGAACTAAGATTTTTTTCTGCTACCAGGGGATTCATTAACAAGATGTTATACTGTATCTTGTATACTATATCTCTATACTATATCTCTAATGTCAGGGACTTTTATTCTTTCCCCTCTAAAAATCTGGTCAGATTCACAAAGAAAACTGGAGTTTGTCTCGTGCCTAACTACTGTTCTAGTGGCTTGGGAACTCTCTAGAAGGGTATAGGTTTGCATTCTTCTTGTACCAGTGTTGTAGCTGATACAGATCCACCATATAAAAGAAAGTGTTTCTATTTCATTTAGTGAATTTAAGATCTTAATTGCAAAAGGAGTTTGGAGATATAAATTGTCATACAACATAACAGTGTTTTATACAACTAGACACCCAAGTTTGGGAGACATTGAGGAATGTTTCCACCTGTTCACCAGTTATCAATGATGTGTTCAGATCTGAGTTCATGCAGAAGAAAAGGAGTGTGGGCAAGGGAGAAGAAATATAGACTATATAGACCAGGTGTTAAGATTAATGGGAACAAATTTAGGATAATTTATCCAAAAACCTTTAGGATAACCAATGTGATAGTTCAGTGTGAACTATGCCAAAAATCAAGCTTAATCATAGAGAAACTTCTATTTTGATTAAGAAGGTTAAAAGTAAAAACACTTACATCTTTCTGTACATTTGACATGGTATTGGAGAGAGGAGATGTCAATAGGCTTTTACTGTGCTTTACTGTAACAAAACCAAGAAAGAATCATAGAGGAAACAAGGAGGTTTGTTACTTTTTTCCTAGCCACAGTAAAAATAAGTGACGCTTGAGCCTTCCTTCAAATAAAAAGAAAGGGATGGACAGTTACGGGTCTTTCTTTTTAAACTTCTATGATAGTTATGCATATACTATGCATATTTAAGAATTGTTTGAATGCATAAAATGTTTACATGAGCTGTTGTATTATGATTCAGGACCTAAATCTACATTAAAGCTTATCCACTGCAGTGTTGTAGTGGTACTATTAGCAACAGAAGTGAAAATATATTGTTTTGATGAGATACAAAAGTTATTTGTTTTCCCAGGACAAGTCAAGTAGTAGCAAGTTATGTTTTACACTGGCAGAGGGCATACATAACAGAGTTTACTGCAGCATAAGGACAGAAGAGAAAAATTCTCCCAGCTCTACCAGCCATGAAAATTTTGTCTGATAATCATTGTATTGTTGAGCTTTCTGATTAAATTCCTATAACGATGACATTTAATAATCTCTACTATGTGACTAAAGAAATATGTGGAGGAATTATGTATAGGTCTGAGTTTCAGACTCATTACTTTATTCTACTTTTTCACCCTGATTTCCTCCTTCCCCTCTTTTCTGTGTTTTCTCCCTCCTGCTTTCCTTATAACATTTATACAAACACTGCACAGTAGACCTACTCCTCAATTTCCATGACTACAGTTTAGAAACGTTTTATTTTTATTTTGGTTTTATTCATATTTATTATTTCATAACTCAGGCAGTTTAGAACATTCAATGTTGCACATAAGCTGTAAAGATTATATGGCACTTAAAGTCAGTTAAAAACAGAAGTTAAAAGCAGTTGTTATATGGGTTCATTTAAAAGCATTACATAAATACTGCAGTTAACAAAACTTACTATTTCACTTTCTTTGCAAATAACTCCAGAGAACAGCTTGCTACAAAACCCAGCCAAATATTATAGGTATCATTTTTCTTAATTTTCTATTTGTTGTTACATAGAAGTTGGTTCTATCCCATTTGCCTTGAAGGTTATTTAAACTGTAAAGTAATACACCTTTTTGAAAGCATGTTTTGAGGCATTCAAGCCAAGTTTGCAGAAAACATCAGCTGCCATGTGAGGAACTAACAGAAGTCTCTAGATTTTCAAAACTTAGAGCTTCTTATTTGCAGCTTAAATGTAGCTAACCCTTACCTATCTTTTAACTGATTAGAGCCAATGAAAGTGCTGATAATATACTGATAGATGATTGCAGTGTAACCATGTCCATCTGAACAAACAGACATGCAACACTTGCCTAAGAACTACACTCTTTGTCCTGACTTCCAAGCTGAGTTGTGGACCAGCCTGAGTGGGTGGTTTGCATCTCAGGTCAGAGAAATAAGCTCCAGTTTAAAAATAAAACATGTACAAACTATTAACCTAGATTAGACCTCAAGATCCTCGATTAACTATTAGCAATTCTAACTATTATTTCTGCTTTTTTGTTAGGACTTTTGTGTATTTGTAGTTCCCCAAGCAATTATAATGAGAAAGATTGCACTTATAGTTGCCTATGCCCAGAATAAAGTGAGAAAATAATAAGCATTTAAATACATATTTGAACTAATTTTCTAGCTCAGTTCTACAAAATCAAAATGGCTACACAGAAAAATTTGCCTCACTATCAGCCTTTCTACTTTTGTCTCTTTTTGTATTTTTTTTCTTTTTTAGCATCCTTTTTATTTGCTTTTGTTATGCCCATGATCTATTTTTCGAAGTTTCCATTTTTCTTTCCTGCTCATTTACCTTTGTCAGTCACTGCAGGGTTGACCATCTTCCTGTAATTCCACTTGTGAATATCAGAGCTAGCCAGTCATTTGAGGGAAGGGAGAAATTACCTCAACAGCTTTAAAAGTCTGTAGCTAGGCATTGACTGTCTCTGAGCCCGTTATTTTAGCATCTCTCTGGTGAATAAAAAAAAGTAAACCTTTCTAGAGTACGACACTGGAGTATCAGTGGAAAACACCTCACTCCAGCACAGCTGCTCTAGGTGGTTCATATGAAACACACATTCAGAATGCATATTTTAAGGCGTTTGCTGCTCTTCAAGGTGATAAGGTCAGATAAATATATTTGCAGAATAAAAGGACTACAGTAAAGTGTTTGAAACAGCGAAGAATGACAAAGTGAAATGAATAAGCAGTCAGACAAGACGTGCAGTATTTAAGAGCAAAAAGGTGGCTGCTGGCAAGAATCTTTTCAGAAATTTGGAAGAGAGAAGATATATAAGTGGATTTGTTTTTCTTCAGTGTTTTAGTGAGAAAAAATGCTAAAGATTGACATTTTTGTGTCAACTATTCTAAAGAAAAAATGTTTAAAACTTTGGATTTTTTTTGGAACAGAGAGAATAAAAACAATGTTGGTGAGATTACAGTTCCGATAGTGGGGAGTTTATATATCATCTGTAGTTTTATATATGTTTCCATAACTATTTTATAAGTTCCACCTACAAATTATTGACAGCAAAGGTTTGTCAGCTCTACTTTAACTAATCTCTCCTGAATTCATTAACTAAAATCAGTCACAGTTAGAAACTGTGATGTTGATTATACTTAAATCCCATGTATGTGGGAGTTAGGTGATCTAATGTATGCAGAAGAGGACACCAAAATTTACTCTCCTAAGTATGAACTAAAATCCTGTATATTATGTGGAGAATGTTGTTGCTTGCTAGTTGATCGGGATTTCTGCCTTCCATCACCTTCACATTGCCACTATGAGTGAGACACTATAGGCATAGGAACAGAAGGAAAACATAACAGCATGTGAGTCTAGCTTGAGCACTTTGATGGGAGAGGACCCAGAGTACCAGAGCTTTGTTTCTCTTTGTTTTTAATTTCTAAAGGTCTTTAATTTCTAAATGTCATAAACATACAGAGAGTCAGAAAGACTGACTGACTCTATGATATATTTCGGAATTACAGAATAAATCCATAAATTTATAAATTTGTAAACCAATGTTTCACTCAAATATGACTAAATCTGATAAAAAAAGGCAGAAATTTGTACATCTGTCCCTGAGAGATAATTTTGACTATGCACATTTCTGCTTATTTCAACATCTTAATGAAATAACAATTTACATCATAATTTCTCAGATGATTCATGAGCTTATGTTTCATCTTTCTCTATAGAACATATGGAAGAAAAATTTCATAATTAAAGAAAAGTCTTCTTTTCAGTACCATTTTTAATCCAGATTGAGCCTACCTGTTTTAAGGTACTTATTGAACCACCTAAATTAGGAGCATAACAACCCATGATTCATAATGTTATTGACAAACAAATAACGGGAATCTCTAGAGAGAATGAGTAGGGTGTCCCCTGAATACCCAGACCCCTGAGCTAACAGATAAGGGCACAGAGCAGAATGAAGCCCCTGTAATCCAAAGGGAAGCGATGAGGGACCTGTTCCAGCACCTAGACACAAACAAGTCTATGGGCCCAGATGGGATCCACCCGAGGGCACTGAGGGAGCTGGCGGAAGTGCTTGTGGAGCCACTCTCCATCATATGCAGCAGTCCTGGCAAACTGGGGAGGTCCCAGCCGACTGGTGTCTAGCAAATGTGTTCGAGGGCACTGAGGGAGCTGGCGGAAGTGCTTGTGGAGCCACTCTCCATCATATGCAGCAGTCCTGGCAAACTGGGGAGGTCCCAGCCGACTGGTGTCTAGCAAATGTGTTGCCCATCCACAAGAAGGGTCGGAAGGACGATCCTGGGAACTACAGGCCTGTCAGTCTGACCTCGGTGCCTGGGAAGGTCATGGAACAGATCATCCTGAGTGCCATTATGCAGCGCATGAAGGACGCCCAGGTGATCAGGCCCAGCCAGCACAGGTTCACGAGGGGCAGGTCCTGCTTGACAAACCTGATCTCCTTCTATGACAAAGTGACCTGCCTGCTGGATGAAGAAAGGCTGTGGATGTTGTTTACCTGGACTTTAGCAAGGCTTTTGATACAGTCTCCCACAGTATCCTCCTGGAGAAAGTGGCTGCTCATGGCTTAGATGGGAATACTCTCCACTGGGTTAAAAACTGGCTGGAGGGCCGGGCCCAGAGAGTGGTGGTGAATGAAGTTAAATCCAGTTGGCGGCCGGTCACGAGTGGTGTTCCACAGGGCTCAGTACTGGGACCGGTTCTTTTTAATATTTTATCAATGATTTGGACGAAGGGATCAAGTGCACCCTCAGTAAATTTGCAGATGACACGAGGTTGGGTAGGAGCATTGACCTACTGGAGGGTAGAAAGGTCTTGCAGAGTGATCTGGACAGGCTGGATCGATGGGCTGAGACCAACAGGATGAGTTTAAATAAGGCTAAGTGCTGGGTCCTGCACTTGGGTCACAACAACCCCATGCAGCGCTACAGGCTTGGGGAAGAATGGCTGGAGAGCTGCCCAGCAGAAAACAGACCTGGGGGTGTTGGTCAACTGTCAGCTGAACATGGGCCAGCAGTGTGCCCAGGTGGTCAAGAAGGACAACGGCATCCTGGCCTGTATCAGGAACAATGTGGTGAGTAGGACTCAGGAGGTGCTCGTCCATCTGTACTCGGCACTGGTGAGGCCTCACCTCCAGTACTGTGTCCAGTTTTGGGCCCCTTACCACAAAAAAGACATTGAGGGACTGGAGAGAGTCCAGAGAAGGGCAACGAAGCTGGTGAGAGGTCTAGAGAGTAAGTCTTATGAGGAGAGGCTGAGGGAGCTGGGGTTGTTCAGTCTGGAAAAGAGGAGGCTGAGGAGAGACCTTATCACGCTCTATAACTACCTGAAGGGGGGTGTGTAGAGAGGCAGGGGTTGGTCTCGTCTCCCAAGTCACAGAAGATAGGACATGGGGAAATGGCCTCAAGTTGCACCAGGGGAGGTTTAGAATGGATATTAGGAAACATTTCTTCACGAGAAGGGTTATCCAGCATTGGAATGGGCTGCCCAGGGAAGTGGTTGAGACACCATCCCTGGAGGCGTTCAAAAGATGGATTGACATGGTCCTCAAGAATATGGTTTAGTGATTTTTTTATGGCTTATTTCTTATTTATTTTTTGTCAGAGTTAGGTTGATGGTTGGACTAGATGATCTTCCAACCTAGACGATTCTATGATTCTATGAAACTATGAATTTCAGATTTTAGGTGAGCTGTTTATGTGGAAAGTTCTGAAAACCTTTGTTTTCAGTAAGTTGCTAAGACTCACAGGGAATCAATCTAAAATGAATATGTTGGTTCTAAAGGAATTCTGAAATGTTGATCACACATAGATTTTATACTATGAAAATCAGGAAAAAAAATGTGGACACATGAAGATTCATTTCAAATTTGTATTATATATTCAATGGCAGAAAATAAAAGTCAAGCCAGATATCAGGCACAGTACTACTAAGTGCCTGCTGACTTAGAGCTGTTATTAGCTGTGTTCAGATAGAGGGCAGAGGGATTCTAGGCTTCTTTGTAACACTTGTATAGACTAGTCTGGTATGGAACATAAAATTCTTAAGTGAAAATCAAAAATCTAAATATTTTTCTTTGGTGTCACTCCCACTAGGATTATGGGATTCTGCAAATTAAGATATACTCTATGCCAAATCCCTTTAATTTTCTTTCTCTCATGCAATGTATCATGTACACCTAATATGACTCTATGTTCCAAATGCAAAAACACATTTCCTTGTGCTTCTGCTTATTTTTACAAAGCTTTCCTGGGGATAATAAAATGTCAAATATACTCTTATATATTTTTTTTTTGCAAGTGAGTTTGCAGATTCAAAACATTCTCTACCCAGGGCCACTATAGGTATTAATAGTGAATGTTGAACTCAATTTCAGTTCAAATCTTGCTGTAACTGAGAAATTTATAAAAAAACCCAAAACAACAACGTCACCAACAACAAAAGAAGAGCCAAGCCCCACAGAGATACACTCCATTTTAAGTAGTTCAGCATTTTCACAGACAGAGATTTTTCACCCAAATGTAATATGCATTCCCTATAAAATTATTCTTTTTCTACCTGCCTGATAGTAGTGAATTAAAAAAGATTTCAACCAATGTATTCCTGTACATCTTTCAGCCAGTGTACTTCAAAAACTGTAGAAGATTCAAAATGCAGGTCAGGCAGCCATCAAGAACATCCTTCATCTGAAATTTATGAAAGACTGAATTTTTTGTTCCTCCAGGATAGAATTTAAGCTTGTCACATCATTGCTCATCAAATTATATTGCCTTTCATCTTTTACACTGCTAAATTTTTATTTGCAAGACCTTGTACCTGCTCAGTCCTCAATAGAAAATAAAATAAAAAAAAATATATATATGAATTAAGGTCCTTTCTCCTATGGAGGAATAAAAAGAAATTCAAGTACTGATTGGAAAAGATTACTGGAAATACTGGTAAACAGGCTTCATAACTATCCACTAGCATGACAAGGGCTTTCTGAAAATATTCATCATGGGAGTTTTGTTTTTCAACTTGATTAGCACATTGGACAAAACACAGTATCGTAATATGTGGAGTGATTTAACTGCACTGCCTAGAAACTTTTAAAATGTGTTGAATAACAAGAAAAAATATTCTTTGCGTAATAAGAATAAACAAACAGAAGTTAAAAGTTCCATTTTTATTTCACAGACATATTGACAAAGAAATTTGTAGAACTCGGGAGAAATGTGATGTAATTCCACACATTTTACTACTTTGTTTTAGTAATACAACTCTTTAAGAACACAAAATAGGTAAATAAGAAGCATTGCAGATATAGGTGTCCTATAACAGCTGTTGTACAGCACATTTGCATTATTTTTTCTTGGTATCCTTTTCTCAGCAGGAGATTGATTATATTTTTACCCAGGAAATGTGTTTGTCTTCATTAACTGAAACAAAATTTTTGAACTTTTATCCTTTTAGCTTTATTTTGAAGTGGAAACAATCTAAGAGTCTTTGTTCTTGTAAGAACTGATAATGACCTTCAACGTGTAGTAAGATAAAACTTTTTAAATTTAAAAGACTTTTGGTGATCTTTTGAGGGGAGAAGTGTTACACCTGTTAATAACATCAGTTAATGGAAATTCACCAGGGGAAAAACTATGTCTTTTTCCTTTAAAATTCCCTTCATAGGTTTATATGTCAGTGTTTGAAAACTGGCATTATGTTTCACAGAAGATAGTGTTTAAAGAATGAAGTTGTTACTAAGTTATCTGTATCATTTGATTTCTAAGAAAAAAAGAAGTACGCACGGAAGAAATTACAGACTCATAGCAATATAAATGTTTGGTGTGCGTTCAAGGTTCTGAACATAATATGTTGGAACAATGTGGGTTGTTCAGAGATCAGGAATCCATGATCACTGCTTGGGAAGGTACGAATACAGCAAGCGGTGAGAAAGACTTTTATTATCTTCCTTTTTTGTTATTGTTCTATTAAACCATTATCTCAACCCATGGGGGTTTTTCATGTTCCTTGTCACATCTTTTACTCCCCCTTCTCCCTGCCCTTCTGGGGAGGAGGGAGAGAACTGCACGACTGCCTGTGTGATCCCAGTTGCTGGCTGGGGTTGAACCACGGCAGTTCCAAAACAGCTGTCAAATGCAGAAGGATATTAACCTGAAACATGAAAATAACAAAGTTGCATTCTCAAGGAACTGTTTCAGACAAATTACTTTTGTCTTTAAACCACTTAACTGCATGCAAGACCATAATAGCATGTCCATATAGTTTTCATGAACAGACCTATTTAACTCTGAAGGAATTCAGGTATCTCTGCATAATTCCAGACCAGTTAGTACTTCAGGGAGAGGGTAGACTTGACCAATTATGTGGAGCTCTTACCTGAAAAGTTTATGTAATGTTTTGTGGATAGCAGGAATGATAGTGGGAACATATTTGAGACCCTCAAATACAACACTGATTATCAAACTAAAAAAAAAGTACAGTTTGAACAAACAATATAGGTGTTGGCCAGTAATATGCATGATAAAAAGGTAAACAGCTGTCTCATTTTTTGTGTACAGTTCACATTAGATATAAAAAGAAAGGGAAAAATTAAGATTATGCAGTCTGAATAGATAAGTGACTGAAAAGATAGTTGGCAATTGTATTTTATTTTTGAAATTTATTGGAGCATTACTGAAAACCAGGTGATTTTCTTTTGGATGTAAAAATACAGATTTTATAAGAATCTGTCTTAAAAATTAAGATTTGAAAGTTTTGACCTTAATTTTTATCTCTCTTCCATGGAATTTATATCACACACTAGCTTCTGGCTATACTTAATCTTTTTAAGGAAGTGCTTCTGACTGCAAATCTAATGAGATTATGTTGGGGGGGGGTTGTGCTTTTTTTTAAAAAAACATTATGCAAAGCTATCTTTATCTAAGAGTGGAGAATTTCAAAGGTCACTGATTCATTTTAAATCATTATGATGGTTGGGTCCCATCTGGGACCTGGACAGATGGGCCTGTGCAAACCTCCTGAAGCTCAACAAGGCCAAGTGCAAGGTCCTGCACCTGGATTGGGGTAATCCTAAACACAAATACAGTCTGGTCTGACAGTGGATTGAGAACAACCCCAAGGAGAGTGACTTGGGTGTCGATTGATGAGAAGTTCAACATGAGCCAGCAATGTGCATCACAGCCCAGAAAGCCAACCACATTCTGGGCTGCAGCAAAAGAAGTGTAGCCAGCAGGTTGAGGGAGGTGATTTTGCCCCTCTACTCCACTCTGGTGAGACGCCAACTGGAGTACTGCATTCACCTCTGGAGCCTCCAGTGTAAGAAGGACATGGATCTGTTGGAGTGAGTCCAGAGGAGGACCATGACAATGACCAAAGGGCTGGAGCACCTCTCCTTTGAATACAGTATAAGAGCTTTTGCACTGTTGAGTGTGGAGAAGTCCTCAAGGAGACCTTATAGCAGCCTTCCAGTGCCTTAAGGTGCCTAGCAGAAAGATGGGGAGGGACTTTTTATCAGGGTGTGTAGTGATAGGGCAAGGGGTAATATTTTTAAACTGAAAAAGGACAGACAGACTAGATATTAGGAAGAAATACTTTAGTGTGAGTGTGGTGAGACACTGGAACAGGTTTCTCAGAGAGGTTGTGGATGGACCATCCCTGGAAGTGTTCAAGGCCAGGCTGGATGGGGCTTTGAGTGACCTGGTCTAGTGGAAGACATCCATTCCAGTGGCAAGGAGAGGTTGAAACTAGATGGTCTTTAATATCCCTTCCAACTACAACTATTCTATGATTTCATGACTGATAATAAGAAATATTAGATGTGTTTTTTATATTATATAACTGAACTAGGATGTTACATATTTGTAGGAGAGCAGTTAATGAATTCTACATTTGTTTGTATCCTGAAACTTACTGGTTTTTTCCTAAACTCTTTACTCAGTTTGGATTTTTTAAAGAAAATAGTTATAATGAGGAGGCAAAATAACCAGAATCCACTTTGAAACTATAAGGTGACATTAATGTTACATGTAAATATTTCCTATTTCTTCTAGAGCTTATGGTGAATTATTATTATTCATCATTATATTAATGTTGAAGACTAAAAGCCCAACTTAGAATGATGCTACATTGTTCTGGTTACTCTACATGAGGTCCAATGTACATACTTCAGAAACTTGCCCTGAACCAAGTTTGTAGGTGTATAGCAACCCATCCTAAATGTGTTTTGATTGCACTGTAAATGGGAAAATGTTGGTATCTATGAAAACTATCAGAAGAAATCTATTCAACTTTGAGGCTTGAGTTTATATGGGTGTGACAAGTGCACACACACACACCCTCAAACACATCCCTCCCCATGAAGGACTGAAACTTCTCAAAGCCACATGGTTACTACCATCACATGTAAACTTCGACCAAAAGATGAGGAAGTTAAAACCCTAATCCAATGAGGACTAACATGACCGTATATGACCAGAGACTAGATTCAACTAGGGTATAAATGGAGCCCCACTGGAGGGCAAAATGAGTCATTACCCCTTGGAGCAGTGGGTCTGCAGTTGGGGATTCTGCCCGTAAGATGGGATAGCACATATGGTTACTCCTGCAGGTTGAGATCCCTAACCTTACTTGGTGAGTGATTGCACATTTTGGATCCTCATTCCTAAAACTTAAGAATTCTTATGTCAGCTGTGTAGCATTCCATTTTACAACTTGTACATGTGGTTTATTAATGTTCTCAGAGCACTAAACAGTTTAGTTAGCATAAAGTTGTTTGGTTAGAATAAAGTTTATTTTGAGTTTATCATCTGCCTAATTTAATTTTCTTATAAGCCTCTGTGACAGTTGAAAAATTTCTACCTATCTCTGTTTACCATGCAGGAAGCTTATGATACTTAGTGAGACCTGCCTCATTTTCAGTAGCTGAATATAGGTTTCTAATTTAGGGTAAGCAGGGCAGATCTTCATGTTCTGCTCACTATATACTCTGACAATATAAATCAATATCCTGTAAGTAGGCAACTGATACCATTTGACACAACTTTGGATCCTTCACTTGACCTTCACTTCTCCTTGGACACACTAGGTCAAGACAGATGGAAGCACATGTCTGTACAGGACTGGTTCAAGCAGAGCCTTATATCTCCATAACCTTGGGAACTAAATTAATTTGATTGTATAAGTATACAGTGTTTGGCATGACCTTGATATTCAAGGTCCATGCCATGGGGACCATGTGAGATATTGTAGGACATCTCAAATCATGTTATGTGCCTATGTTTGGGCAACTGAATTGAGATGTGGGTGCTGGCTGACGTCAACATTAAGTAGCCTGGATTCTTCCATGCAGAGAGATGCATTTCCAAAGACCTTAAAATCGATGTGTATTAGATAACCATGGGATGGGAAAAATTCTATAATATAGAGACACATTAAATAACATTTTTTACAGCAAATATAAACTCAGTTTGTTATGCAGGGAAGATGGGAAACTTAATTAGAAACTATTAATCTAAATGGAGGAATGAAGTAAAAATTATTTTGGAAGGACAGCTCAAGACAGTGGGCAATAACACAACTCTACCACTAGGCTGATTGTCAGGAAGGGACACAGGGGCAGAGCATGACACGATGGAAAAGAAATCCAGTCTAATCCGAGGTACCTTTGGAGAATGCTCTTGTTTATGTGTTATTTTAAGCTGCTAGCTGATGATATTACTATTTGGATCTCTCTGCAGTTCTCCCCTAGACAATTTGAGTTTAAGATGGAAAACATAGGCCCTAGTGCCTCCTTGTGAAAATTTTGTTTGTCTTTATCTTTTCTTCCCACCTTTTATCTCATCAAATCATGTCTGATTATGGCTAGATTCCCTGGTATTTAGCTATTATTGAATGCAGCAATGAAAGAAACCATAGAGATACTTAATTATCTACACAGCAGGTGTCCAATGAAGAAACTTAATTCTAACCTTTTCCTCTGTGATAAGATAATTAGTTGGGTATAATTGCTGCTAATATAAATATTCACTGATTGCAAACTGTGGTCTGAAGGCTGTTTCTGTGAAAAAAAGAGAAAACAACAAAATAAAACAAAAAAACAAAATTCTTCCATAAAACTACGGGAGTGCTGTTGCTCACTTCTAAACAAACAGAGATTTTGCATGAAGAATAAACCCACACCAAATTCTACACATTTTTATTGTGAAATATAATAGATTGCCCTGACTAGATTAAAAATTTTACCTGTTAATGCACATGTTTACACATATTAAAAATTATATCTGTAGGAAAACAGACTGGCATTATTGCTACCAAATATTATATTCGCACATAGAAAACGGCGCTTTAGTTACACCTGCTAAGCTCGTCCTGAGATAGCAAAAAGTAATGAATGTGTCATCAGATGTGGAAGAGGTCATGGATGAGATAGAATCACAGAGATTTTTTTCTTCCAAATGACAGGAAGGCTAGGAAGATTCAGATCTAGAAAGAAATGTCTTGTTTCCCCAAACACACCACCAGAAGTGCACAAAAATTTACAACACGCTCTTGTGGCCAAGAAAGTCAATGGTGTCCTGGGGTGCATTAAAAAGAGTGTGGCCAGCAGGTAGAGGGAGGTTATTAAGGAAATACTGGAGTGAGTCCAGAGGAGGGCTACAAAGCCGATCAAGGGAATGGAGCACCTCTCATGAGGAAAGTCTGAGAGGTCTGGGTCTCTCTAACTTGGAGAAGACTGAGAAGGGATCTTATCAATGCTTATCAATGTCTCCAGGGAGTATGCTGAGAAGCAGAGTTTAAACTCTTTTCAGTAGTGCTCAGTGACAGAACAACAGACACAAGCTAGAACACAGGAAATTTCATCCCAGCATGAGGAAAAACTTCATTACTTTGAGGGTAACCGAGCTCTGGAACAGGCTGCCCAGAGAGATTATGGAGTCTCCTTCTCTGGAGATATTCAAAACCCATCAGGATGTGTTTGTCTCCAGCCTAGTCTAGGTAAACCTGCTTTGGCAGGGCAGTTGGACTCTGAAGGTCTTTTCCAACCCCTACAATTCTGTGATTCTGTTTCCAGAGAGTGAGGTGCAGGAGTTAACAATCTACAATAAAACTTAGAACATCTGTATCAATTTCCTAGTTATTTAACTGAAGAATTAAAAATATTGTTCACTAAATAAAAATGAATACTAAAAATGTTACAATATAGGCACCTGCTCCACACTTTTTTATGAAATTCAATCTTAATTTTTCATTGAGCTGTTGCTCATCTGCCCAGAACTCTTGTAGAAACTTAAGTTGACCCTCCACACTGGCAAAGAGTGGGGAAATTAAAAGGCATGGAAGCATGGGCTTCCCATGAGATCACAGCCTCCTTTGGGCATCCACCTGCTCTGGCGTGGGGTTCTAGACTCGCTGCTGGTGGAGATCTGCTTCACCATTAACACCATTAACCTTTGTGGGCTGCAGGGGGACAACGTGCCTCACCATAGGCTTCACCATAGGCTGCAGGGGAGTGTCTGCTCTGGCGCCTGGAGCACCTCCTCCCACTACTTCTCTATTGACCTTGGTGTCTGCAGAGTTGTTTCTCTCACATATCATCACTTCTCTTCTCTGTCTGCTATTGTGTAGCAATTTCTTTCCCCCTCCTTAAATACAGAGGCGCTACCACCCTCACTGATTGGCCAGTGGCAGATCCATCTTGGAGCCAGCTGGCAGCAGCTCTATCAGACATAAGGGAGGCTTCTAATAGCTTCTTACAGAAGACACCCCTGTAGCCCCCCCGTCATAGCCCATTCCCTCAAGAAGACCTTGCCATGCAAATCCAATGCAAATATTAATATAGCAAAGCTATACCTTGTACTCAGACTCTGGTCTCCTTTGAATGAACATTGAGCCCAAAGCTTTTTGTGGTAGTCATTCCTTACTTGTTCAGAAGAGTAAGATACTCTAGCCAGAGGCAAAGTATTCAAAAATAATAAAATAATATATATAAAAAATTGCTCTAATCATGTTTAAAATACTGTTTAGATCAGGCTGAAGTGAATGTAAAGCTAAAATACACCCAGGACTGTGCATTATTTAACAGCATTGCCACACAAAGAATTGCCATTAAATGTCTTACTATTTAGCTAATCCCTATATTCATGTTTATGTCATATCTGCACCCTAACCAAGGCAAGGTCCAAGTTCACTCCGGCCTTTGTAGGTACACACACTGTAGAAATAAATGTAAAGCACAGAGATCAGCTGAGAGCTGAGGTATGTCCCAGCAGGTATATCCAGACAGATCCAATCATCAAAACCTTTAACGCAGTTTTGAACAAATGTTTCTAAGAGTTGGTAGGAAGCCAATCCCTGAAAAATCATTACCAGAACTCAGACCAGCACCGACTTCTTCTACAAATTTTCAACATTGTTAAAGGATTCGGATATGTTGTCTCGAAGACAGGGAAGTCACTCCTATTGTCCACAAAATGTAGAGTAAGTTCCACGAAGTGGTGTCAGTTGCTTTGCCTGCCCTTAGAAGAGTGGGAAAAGTGTACAGAAAGAGATCATGATCTAAATTTGCTAAAATCAGTGGAATTATTGATTATTCCATTTAAAAGTAAATATATGTTCATGACTTTGCAAGATGGAGACATATGTACTTGATTTACTACCCCATTTTATTGCGATCAGTGTTCTGATTTATATTTACCAGAGGACATGTCCGTCTCCTTTGACCATTGGCCTGTTTTCTCAGGATCTCACCACATTTACTAAATGAAAAAGTAGTTGTTTAATGCACAAGAATATATTATTAATAAAAGCAATCATAATAATTCTAGAATATGTCTAATTCACTCTGGGAAACTGAGTCACTAGGATACTAAATAAAAGAATGATAATAATATTGATGAACATCTATTTTTTGTGCAATTATTTTGATCTATGGATGTAGTTTGCAGTGACTGACAGAGTAATGTGAGTTTTAGAAGTTTATTTTTAGAGATGAGAATAGAGAAATTACTTGACCGAAGAACAAACAAATCCTCTAATTTCTGCTGGAACATGCTTAAAATGCCACTAAATATTTGCTTTTTATTCGTTCATTTTTTTTTAAGTTGCAAACATTATTTTTACTAACATTTTTTTCTCTAAAGCTATATGAACATCAAAGCACATTTTATTTTTCTTGGTTTCTAAATATAGAATGTCTATTACTCTATGAAGCTTGAATGGGAAACTTCTTTCATTGCGCATTATTCAGTAACTAAAATCTGAGAATTCTCCCTGCTGAGAAGCAAGGGTTGATAGTAGGCGTTAATATAACTACACATTTTTATTCATCTGTCTGACCACATATATTCTAAGTGCAAATTTTAATAGAGCTTAATGAGGTTTCTCACTGTTTATAGGCTCTGCCTATACCATGGTAATTAGCACTGAGGCATTATTCATTCTTGTCTTAATAAGAGTTTCATTTTAACCATTGTAAGAGGTCCTGCTATTTTTTGCTTCATTGCTTTGCTTTATTGAACATTATATGACATGGTAAGCAATTAAGTATGATTGTGGAAAAAAGTAAATTGCAAAAAGTGCATTAATGGTCAGGCTTAAATTCATAAAAGCAGTGAAACTGCATTTAAGGTTGAAACCATACTTACTTTACCTCCTATGCCCACGAACTGCAGCTTGTATCGTATCAAAGTTCAATTATTCTTTTCATCTCAGTAGCCATACACAATGTGGAGAAATAGTGACAATGTTTACTATACAATTTAGCATTTCTTTTCATTGTGAGTCTTTCAAGAGCTCAATATTTTATGAATTATGGTGTTATCTACTATAAGATAACATTAAAAATGTCCCTGGACATTGTTTGTGCATGCAAATGCATCTAAGCAGCTCCAGCTTAACCTATGACTCAAATCCTTTGATCAATATATTTTTATATTGGCAATAAAATACCTCAAAGATATTTAATCACAAAGATACATTTGTAATGTGCATAAGCAATGTTCTCAAAAGCATCCCTGTGCAGACCTTACAAATACATCCTTTTGAAGTGTTCTTTAATTTTTACATTGAAAAATTCTAAGGGTTGTGTATAATAGAAAGAATTTTCTACTGCACATTACCAGAAGAAAGACTTTTCAAGAACCTGTGTTAATTTATACCAAAGAAGACCTGTTCCACTGTATGTGGCCTTGAACAGACAAAAAATGAAAACTGCCTCTTGTTCTAAATTCTAAATCTTTTTAAAGTTAAAAAAGAAAAGATGATCCACAGGCTCCAATACTCAAACACTTTTTATTTAAAGTACAAGGTTATGCATACTCATTGACAACACTATTCACAGAATCACAGAATATTCATGGTTGGAAGGCATCTTTGAGATCATTGAGTCCAACCACAAAAAAAAAAACCAAAAACCAAATCAAAACACACACATCACCACAAACCAACATGCACACACCCCACACCCACCCACAGAAAGACATAACCCAAAAATCTCAGGCATTAGAGCATGCCCTGAAGTAGTGCCATGTCTACACATTTCTTAAATACCTCCAGGGATGGTGGATCCACCACCTCCCTGGGCAGGCTGTTCCAATGCTTGACCACCCTCTCAGTAGAGTAATTCTTCCTAGTATCAATCTAAACCTCCCCTGCCGCAACTTTAGACCATTTCCTCTGGTCCTGTCGTTATTCTCCTGGGAGAAGAGGCCAACACCCACCTCTCTACAACCTCCTTTCAGGTAGTTGTAGAGGGCAATGAGGTCCCCTCTCAGCCTCCTTTTCTCCAAACTAAACATGCCCAGTTCCCTCAGCCTCTCCTCATAGGACTTGTTCTCTAGACCCCTCACCAGCTTGGTATCTCTCCTCTGGACATGCTCCAGCAGCTCAATGTCCTTCGTGTAGAGAAGGGCCCAGAACTCAACACAATACGCAAGGTGAGGCCTCACCAGTGCTGAGTATAGGGGCACGATGACTTCCCTACTCCTGCTGGCCACACTATTCCTGATACGAGCCAGGATGCCATTTGCCTTCTTGGCCACCTGGGCACACTGCTGGCTCACGTTAAGCCAGCCGTCCACCAACACTCCCAGGTCCTTTTCTGCTGGGCACCTTTCCAGCCACTCTTCCCCAAGCCTGTAGCGTTGCCTGGGGTTGTTGTGACCAAAGTGCAGGACCCGGCACATGGCCTTATTAAACCTCATCCCGTTGGCCTTGGCCAATTGATCCAGTCTGTCCAGATCCCTCTGTAGAGCCTTCCAACCCTCCAGCAGATCAACACTCTCACCTTGTTTGGTGTCATCTGCAAACTTACTGAGGGTGCACTCAATCCCTTTATCTAGATCATCAATAAAAATATTAAAAAAGACTGGCCCCAGAACCGGGCCCTGAGGGACACCACCGGTGACCGCCGCCAACCGGATTTCACCCCATTAATCACAATTCTCTGGGCATGGCCATCCAGCCACTTTTTTACCCAGTGAAGGGTACACTTGTGTATTCGTCAGTTTCTCCAAGAGAACAGCGTGGGGGACGGTGTCAAAAGCCTTACCAAAGTCCAGTTGGATAACGTCCACAGCCTTCCCCGCATCGAGAAGGCAGGTCACATGGTCATAGAAAGAGATCAAGTTGTTAAGCAGGACCTCCCTTTCATAAACCCATGCCGGGTGGTTCTAATCCCTTGGCTGTCTTGCACTTGCCGTGAGAGCTCTCCCAAGATGATCCTCTCCATGATCTTTCACGGTATCGAGGTCAGGCTGACAGGCCTATAGTTTCCCAGATCCTCCTTCAGGCCCTTCTTGTAGATGGGCGTCACATTGGCCACCCTCCAGTCATCTGGTACCTCTCCTGTTGACCAACATTGTTGATAGATAATGGAGAGAGTCTTGGTGAGTTCTCCTGCCAGCTCCCTGAGTACCCTTGGGTGAATTCCATCCAGCCCCATAGACTTATGAGTGTTCAGGTGCATAAGCAAATCATTAACTACTTCCTTCTGGATTATGGGGGGGTTGTTCTGCTCTCCATCCTTATCTTCTAGCCCAGGAGGCTGAACACCCTTGGGGTAGCTGGTCCGACTATTGCAGATGGAGGCAAAGAATGCATTAAGTATCTCAGCCTTCTCCTCATCCTTGGTTGCAATGTTTCCCTACCCATCCAGTAAGGGATGGAAATTCTCCCCAACTCTCCTTTTGTTTATGTATTTATAAAAACATTTTTGTTGTCCTTTATATTAATGGCCTGGTTGAGTTCCAGCTTGTTCAAAAACATGCTTTAAATGATTGAGATTTATAACTATAATTTTATGTAAAAAAGTCTTGTAAATGCATTTAATTAACATGAATCTTTACCCTTATTTGCAGGTAAATTTCCAGCAAAGACAGATTAATAAATTTGTTTGAAATAGTAATTTCATTTAACTTATAATGTTCTATGAATTTGTTCTAATTCTAAGACCAGTAAATATTAATCCAACTATTCTGAGTGCAAGCTCTCACAGATAGTCCTTAGGAAAATTCACTGTCCTAGGCAGATAAACTGTGTTTTCAGAGAATATTGTCCCCCAAATGCCTGAGAAACATAAAATACGGATTAAAAAAGAAAAAAAGGTTTGTACTGAAAAAGTTATGACCATGAAGAGGCCTAGAGAAATACAACAAAACACAGTAATAATAAAGTATCATTTTGCTGATGTGGAATATGGAATCTTTTACTTCTCATAGATTATTGTTACTTTCTATGATAGAACACAAAACCAGCCTGCTCTTTGATTCTGTCATTACTAAAGATAAAAAGATGGATATATAGGAATCCAACTTTTATTGGAATATTAACTCAAGTGGTTAATTCTTCATGGAGTCTCAAAATTAACAAGACATATCAGAAGCAAAAGGCTTACAAACAACTTTACTTTAGGCAAGACTCCATAACATTAAAAAAAAAGGAAAAAAAAGAAAAAAGAAAAGCAGGAACAACAACAAACTCATCTATTACTTTTGGAAATAAAGAAGTAATCTTACATTTCCTGGACAGTTTACTGTAAAAGTCAATGGGATGTTAAAATTAACCCTAAAAGTACCCAAAGAAGGTACTTTGTCTTCTCAAGTTATTACGTAATGAAGATATGTAAAGTGCTACAATATACAAGCATAGGTACAGGTCTAGAGATAGGTATAAAGGTAGATATATAGATATCTAATATTTTTTATTAGCTGAATGATATACCGTGAAACCTTGAATTTGTTACAGCAAAAATAGTCCTACTCTAAATTGATATTTTCCTTTTCTTCCTCCATAGTCAAGAGGAAAACATAAACACTACTTAAAAAGTATTCCTAACCATTAGTGAATGTTGCAGTAGTTCAGTAATTCATAGAGTATAGTTATCACATTTTTAGTTTAATGTCAAATGCTCTATAACAAGGTATACAATCTTATCAAACTACAGTGTTCGAGCCAGGATGTGGCTGTGGATGTTGTTTATCTGGACTTCAGCAAAGCCTTTGATACAGTCTCCCACAGTACTTGGACTATCCTTATTACAATCCTATCTATAGGTGAAATTAGTTTTCATTTTCGTATCTTTGCAGCTTTTATTATAACTCAAAGGTAGAGCTCTTAATTTAGAAATAAATCCCTTAAAAGTCTGTCTTAGATAAGTTGCAAGAATCAACATATTTAAAAGGGTGGAAAAATACCTTTTTCTTCCATAAGCTTGAAATCATAAGAGAAAAAAATACTGCCTTGGTAAAAAAAAATTGACTTTAGAAAGAAAGAAAGAACTAAAAGATTCCTTTGTACTTTCTATGGAAAGTTGCAATTGTGTAAAATTAGATTGATCATCAATAGTTTTAAATATGTTTATACGTTTGATTTTATTCTTGAAACGACAAAACCCTGAACTTTCGCTCCCTACTGTAACTGCAGATTGGAATTAAGGAAACTAACTCTTGCTATGTAACGGATATGTAATCTCTTGTAAACTTATTACTTTTAACAGAACTCAGATGGGAAAGAACTATCACATTCAAACCAGCACTTTTTCTGTATTATATTTTTAATATGAAGAAATCTCACCTCACCTTCTGAATGTGTCACTCTATGAGGGAACAGAAGTGTCACTTTTGACACTTTTGAACTTGAAAGCAATTGACAGTCAGTGACAGCAGTTTAGAATAAATATCCATCTCCTCAATCTCCATTCAAAACATCTCAATATTTCCCAAACCTTCAATGAATATATGTAATGAAGAACTAAAAAGTCATCAAAAAGTCTCCTCAAAAGAAGGAAAGGAACTATGAAATAATATATTAAATAAAGTTTTTTTTTTATTATTATTTCTGTTATCTGATAAAGTCTGAGACAGAGACTTATTGAAAGTACTTAATCCAATGAAGTATTGATTAGTAATATTAAAGCTAATTGTCTTTCGTAAACTATAAAGTAAAAATTTCCACCATACATCAAATGTTTTTATGTTAGCATTACAACATATTCTAGCAGGGACAGAAGGATCCCTGCTAGATTTATTCAGGTTACTTCCGACAACAGTTCAAAACAGGCAGGGTGGAGTCTTCTTGTTCATTAAATGTTTCCAATCATAGAATTCCCCTATGGATCATTGCTGGTACTTTAATTTTTAATTATTATTTATTAATTATTGTAATTCTTAATTTTTATACCAAATATCAAGGCTAACAGTAACAACAGCATAGAGATGGCAGAAAGTATTTTCTGGTGTAAGGGTTCACATTAATTAAGTAAAATATTCAAAGCAGGACATAAGCTTTACAATGTGGAGCGTACATACTTCAAATACTCCTTTTTCCAAAAAGCATGTTGAGAGTTGCTTAGTCTTCATAGACAGACATAGAAAAGTGATGTGATACCAGTGTGGTAGAGCATTGCTGATGTAAGCAAATGTAGAAGAGTCATAGAATCATAGAATCACAGAATCATATGGGGTTGGAAGGGACCTCTAGAGATCATCTAGTCCAACCCCACTGCTGGAGTGGGTCTACCTACAGCATGTTGCACAGGAACTTGTCCAGGTGGGTTTTGAATGTCTCCAGAGAAGGAGATTCCACCACCTCTCTGGGCAGTCTGTTCCAGTGCTCCACTACTCTCACAGAAAAGAAGTTCCTCCTCATGTTTAGGTGGAACTTCTTCTACTCAAGTTTGTGCCCATTTCCTTTTGTCCTGTCACTGGGCACCACTGAGAAAAGACCAGCCCCATCTTCCTGACACCCTGCCTTGAAGTATTTGTATGCATTAATTAGATCTCCCCTAAGCCTTCTCTTCTCAAGACTAAAAAGACACAATTCCCTCAGCCTCTCCTTGTAGGACAGATGCTCCAGGCCCTTAATCATCTTTGTGGCCCTTTGCTGTACCCTCTCCAGCAGTTCCCTGTCCTTCTTGAACTGGGGAGCCCAGAACTGGACACAGTACTCCAGATGGGGCCTCACCAGGGCAGAGTAGAGGGGCAGGATGACTTCCCTTGATCTGCTGGCCACACTATTCTTGATGCACCCCAGGATGCCATTGGCCTTCTTGGCCACAAGAGCACATTGCTGGCTCATGGTCATCCTATTGTCCACAAGAACTCCCAGGTCTTTTTTCCTCAGAGCTGCTCTCCAGCAAGTCAGCCCCCAACCTGTACTGGTGCTTGGGGTTATTTCTCCCCAGGTGCAGCACCCTACACTTGTCCTTGTTAAATTTCATTAGGTTTCTCTTGGCCCAGCTCTCCAGTCTGTCCAGGTCTCGCTGTATGGCCACACAGCCTTCTGGAGTGTCAGCCATCCCTCCTAGTTTAGTGTCATCAGCAAACTCGCCGAGGGCACATTCCATCCTTTCATCCAGGTCATTGATAAATATATTGAAGAGGACTGGACCCAGTACTGACCCCTGGGGAACACCACTTGTTACAGACTTCCGGCTGGATTCTGTCAATGACTGGAACCTGGAATAAGAAAAAAACAACCTTGAAATAAGGTGCATTTTCCTAGCTGTGATGGTAATTAAACACTGGAATACTTCCAAGGGAGACAATAGACTAACCAGTGCTTGCACTCTTTAAAATTAATTTAGCTGTCTTTAAATGTATAATGTTTTAATCAAGTCTTTCAGATAAACTTTATTCACTGTATGAACTTGAAGAGGAAGCATCAGAGTTCCGTGTTTAGGATGGTTCTTTCTGGCAATTAAATTTATGATGGTGTAAGATAGTTGTTCTAAATACCTTATTTACCTTTGAGCAGATCAAGATACTAAGCGTTGTCCTTAATTTTTGCAGATCTGTGAAAGATAATGACTACAAGCAAATTTGAAGTAATACGTTTCAGGAAGATTTTATCCCATCCTGTCTTCTCTCTTCAGAGGTGAAGATTGACACAGTAAGTTTTCAATTTTTTCAGCTCTTCCCTCTGAACATCAAGTGTAGGTTATATAATGTGAGACACAAGAGGAGCAGACCTGTTTCCTTAGCAGTACACAGACTCTGGTTACCCTATCTTGCTCATGAGCTCAAGCTCTGACTGACACATATATTTTGCATTGGAAAAATACTTTTTCTTCAGATGCAACTCAAAAGGGACTTTGAGTAAGGTGTTCATCCTTTTCCATATGGAAGCATTATTTACCTGAAAGGATAATTCAGGCATAATCCAGGAAGGTCTTATATAATCAAAATTTCTTGCCTTTGTGAAAGCCTCCAACACTGAAACCAAATAAAGATATTTAGGTTTCTTATGCTCCCTTCCTGTGGCACAAAGATTACTCCTCTCATAAATGAAAGACTATTCTAGTAACTATGTACTGTGTGTTTATTCTAGGGCATTTGAGTGAAACTTTATGAACAATGGCATAGAAAAATTGAACTAGATTTTTTTTAATCTATTAAACCTGGGAAAAAGTGGGAAAATGTTACAGTAAAACTTGTAAAAATATGTATAATTCAACAGATTAGCTGAACACATTTATGTGAAAGTTACCTACACAATTGAAGCTAAACATGTTTAAATACCCAGCTGGATAGGAATAGATTTAAAAAAAAAAAAAAAAAAAAAAAAAAAAAAAAA
>NW_015094510.1:6593572-6711549 GCF_001431845.1 Calidris pugnax | reverse complement strand
TTTAAAAACCCCACCGGAAAGGAAAAAAATTAAAAAAAAAAAAAAAAAAAAGAAAAAAAAAAAAGAAAGTATAGATTTAGTGGACTGGAAGAAATGCAACAAACATTTTCAATAACTTTTTGTGTCATACAAGTTTGGATTGTTCCATTTGAAACAACTCCAGAGATTCAAGCAGTCCTAAAGCTGTTTACAAGATAGGGCAGTAAGAAAAGAACTGTGGTAGTGCTATTTTGATTAGACTTGGTCAGTTTCACTGATGTAAAGGAAGTTTATGACAAAATAGGCTTAATTAATCACAAGGATCCTGTTTTCCTTGTAAAAGAGGAAAAGGACCAAAAGGCCCCATCTCTAGATTTTTCCTCGAATATAAAACAATCTAGCCTGCATAATTCAAGGGAGAAATGGCTCATTCTTTTGGGGAGACCTCACTTCTTTCCCTTAACACAGTACTTATAGAGACATATAACTGCAGGCAGTTAATAAAAGTCTGTAAATATAAAATCAAAATCAGATGAATAAAAGAAACAAAAAATCAAACCAAAAAAGAACAGCAAAGGAGAGGAGTAACATTCTTACAAAAAAGTTACTAAAAGATTACTCTTCAAACAGTAGACACAGGTTTTAAATGTTAATATCCTCTACAGAAATCTGAAGCAGAACAACTCATTAATCATCCTGTTTGCAAGGACTATAACAAAGACTTTCTCCAAATTTGTTTGACAAAGGTGACTCTGTTGGCTGTTATGCAAAGTACTTTGAAGTGTTCAGAGCACAAGAAGTAATGCCAGCAACCATGTAAAGCACCAAGTGTATCATTACTTTTCAAGATAAAAAAGTATGAGGGACTAATACAAAATTCCAAGCTCTCTGTATTATTTTAAAGAAGATGATAAGATTGAATATTTGCTGTGTTTTCAAGCAGATATTGCCAGCAAAGTGTTTAGTTAAACTGAAACAGGTGTCAGCACAAAAATAAGTGCTACAAATAAACATATAAATATCAATGAACATTCTCTAAAATGCTCTGTGTGTTTCAATTTATTGGATTACTTTTGTCTTCATTGCCTCCAAATGCTCATAAAATTGAATTGTACCAGAATATATATTCATAGAAGGTCATATAAATTCACATATGAGAGTACTTCTGTAGAGGGGGGAAAAAATGAAGGAAAAGGGAAGGAGGATGGAAAAAGGAAGACTTACAATGCTGGTCAGTGGGAAAACAGCACCTTTAAGGGTAGGTTTTAATCAGAACACTCATTCAACTCCAGTTACCTCTTCTTCCCATCTCCGTCCTTTTAACTCCTATCCCATGTCCCCCGCTTGCCATGTGCAAGGAGTGTTCTGCATATTGCACTTACTCCACAGCTGCCCATGCTTCCCAGCTGCCCTCTGGGACAGAAGTGGTGGATGTTCTGACAACAAACTGCAGGTATAGGAAGTTCTGCTTCTACCTCCACTGCAGCTTGAAAGAGACTTATTTTTTTCTGTCTCCATAGAGAGTAGATTTCCCCCCCCCCCCAAAATAGTTTTGAACAGATTTCTTGGTAGGCAGAGAGAGAGTGCAGCTCTGAGATCTTTTTAAAAGAGAGCAGTGACACAGTGACAGCTGTAATGAAGATGTGAAATGGAGATGGGTAGGTAGGTTTGAGTATGATGAGTTGCTATCCACCATTGAGGCATATCTCCCTGCTGCTGTTACTTTAACATCCTAATAAGATACCAGTGATTAGAACTTACTTGTTTTAAATTCCTTGTACTGTATAAATGTTGAGAATCTATGTCTTTCTGCAGGGACAGATGAACTATGATTAAATGCAGAGATCTATTTTGAGGGAAAAGATCTAACAAATTTGGACTTAGGTCTTTTTATCAGAGCAATTGCTAACTAGATCTCTTAAAGAGTGTTCTTTATATATAATACAACCTGATATTAAGGATTATCCCATACATTTCTGAAATGTCAGGAAAAACTGATTAGAAGCACAAAAATATTAACAGTTTTGTAGTTGGCAAAGCAGGCAAGTAATCCAAAGTTTCTAGAACTCTAGAAATGTCTTCATTTTCCTTCAAGGTGTTCAGGGATGAGAATTTTGGGGTTTGTTTTTTTTTGGATAGTGAAATAAGTTTATCTCTACCATCTGAAAGAAGAATATTATATATATTGAAGGGAGATATGTAAATCACATAGGCCTAGTAAAAAAAAAAGTAAAAAAGTTGTGCTTTTTTTTTCCCCTCAGAGAACTCTATTATATTCCAATTTGTTCATTAAAATCACATAAGTGATGGTAGAGGAGTTTACTTACTTAAATACATTTTAAGTCTTAGATTTGATCATTTGTTTCTTGACAAGGAAAAGGGAAGGAAGTATTAGCTCTTACTTTGAAAACCAGATTTATTCTTTGATTCTCCTCAATAAGCATTTCATTTGATTTTCTTGATTGCACTGCTACTTCATTATCTGCTCAGATATATGGTAGGTACTCTGGAAAATTAAGTCCTTTTGGAAAGATAAAAATATCTCACCTAGCACTTTTATGTCGCAGACAATCAGGGGTAGTAATAAAGGTTCAGTCTGAATTGTTCCTAGTCCTTTCCACTGCATGGACTGGTAGCTGTATTTTCAACTGCTTTTTTTGAGAACTGTTTCCTTTAGATTGTATACATATTCTGAATACTAGTGGTGTCATATTTCAGAGAAGTATTTATAACAGAATTGTCTTCGCATACAAGTGTCTGGGGTTTTTTCTTCTGCTTTTCATGATCTTGTCACCATGAGAGAATGAAACCAAAACAAAATGTCATATATTTATTTTCTTGAGATTTTTCTCTTAGACCTACCTATAAAGTAGGTCTTTATAATTGGATGCTGAACAGGTCATGCCTCAGGAACATGTTTTTTTTATTTGTCTGACAACTTCCATCTCCTTTAGTCTGTAGATGGATGATTGTTGTGGTTTGGTTTATTTTTATTTTATTTTCATATTTTATTTGCAGTGAACTTCCTCATTGCCTGGCATGCCTTCACCGCTCTTAGATTATGAAAACCATTCCTCACTGCAACTTATTTAAAGCCCTCTTCACCGTGTTAGCAATCCTGTTATTAAATGTACTCCTGTCCCACACTGTCAGGTACATTGGTCCCTTCCCAGCAGTCCTTGTTCCTCAGACAAGGACTCCCTATTCATAGAATCATAGAATCATTTGGGTGGGAAAATACCCTTAAGATCATTGAGACCAACGATTGACCTACTGCCAAATCCATCACTGAACCATGTTCCTAAGCACCACATTCACATGTCTTTAAAATACCTCCAGGGCTGGTAGGTAAACCACTTCGCTGGGCAGCCTGTTCTAATTCTTAACAACCCTTTTAGTGAAGAATTTTTTCCCTAATATCCAATCTGAATCTCCCTTGGTACAACCTGAGGCTGTTTCCTCTTGTCCTATCACTTGTTACTTGGGAGAAGACACTGACATCCACCTCCCTATAACCTCCTTTCAGGTAGCTGTAGAGAGCAATAAAGTCTCACCTGAGCCTGCTTTCTCCAGACTAAACAGCCCCATTTCCTTCAGTCACTCCTCATAAGGCTCTAGACCCCTCACCAGCTTTGTTGTCCTTCTTTGGACAAGGTCCAATTCCTCAATGTCTTTTTTGTAGTGAGAGGCCCAAAACTGAACACAATATTCAAGGTGTGGCCTCACCAGTGTCAATTACAGAGGGAGAATCCCTTTCCTAGTCCTGCTGGCCACACTATTTCTGATACACGCCAGGATGCTATTGGCCTTCTTAGTCACCTGTGCACGCTGTTGCCTCATATTTAGCTGGCTGTCTACCAATACCTCCAGGTCCTTTTCTGCTGGGCACAAAACTTTCCAGCCACTCTTCTCCAAGCCTGTATTGTTGCATGGGGTTGTTGTGACCCAAGTGTAGGACCCAGCACTTGGCCTTGTTGAACCTTATACCACTGGCCTTGGCTCATCAATTCAGTCTGTCCAGATCCCTTCATAGATCCTTTCTGCCCTCAAGCAGATCAACCCTCCCACCCAACTTGGTGTCATCTGCAAACTTACTGAAGGTGCACTCGATCCCCTCATCCAGACCATTGATAAAGATCAGGTTGCTCAGAGCCCCATCCAAACTGACCTTGAATGTTTCCAAGGATGGAGCATCTACCACCTCTCTGTTCCAGTGTTTCAGCACCCTCATTGTGAAAAAACTCTTCCTTATGTGTAGTCTAAATCTACCTTCTTTTAGTTTAAGGCCATTACCCCTTGTCCTACAGTAACAGGCCCTGCTAAAAATTTTGTCCTCATTTTTCTTATAAGCTTCCTTATAAGGAGGCCACTGAAGGCCATAATAAGATCTCCACAGAGCTTTCTTTTCTCCAGGCTGAACAACCCCAACTCTGTCAGCCTGCAGTCACAGGACAGGTGTTCCAGCCATCTGATCATTTTTGTGGCCCTCCTCTGGACTCACTGCAACAGACCCATGTCTTTCCTGTGCTGAGGGCTCCAGAGCTGGACACAGTATTTCAGGTGAGGTCTCATGGTAGCAGAATGCGGGGGGGCAAGAATCACCTCCCTTGTCTTGCTGGCCATGCTTCTTTTGATGCAGCCCAGGATACCATTGGCCGTTTTGGTCACAAGGGCGCATTGCTGCCTCATAGTCAACTTGTCCACCAGGTTTCCCATGTCCCTCTCTGCAGATGTAACATCGCTAGTTATAAGTCTCTGGCTTGGCTCTGTAGCTTCTGAGCTCTGCCATTCAGCCAGCTTTCTATCCACCTCATTGTCCACCTATCTATCCCACTTCCTAAGCTTACCTACAAGGATGTTTATGGAAGACACTGACAAAAGCCTTGCTGAAGTCAAGGTAGACAACATCCACTGCTGTACCCTCATCTACCAAGATAGCCGTTCCATCATAGAAGGCTATCAGATCAGCGAATCATGATTTACCCTTGATGAATCCATGTTGACAACTCCTGATGACATCCAGAATGAGCTGTTCCATCATCTTTCCAGGAGGGATCTGAGGCTGAGCAGTCTGTAGTTTCCTGGGTCCTTCTAGTTGCCCTTTTTGAAGACTGGAGTGACATTGTTTTTCCTTCAGTCCTGATGCACTTCTCTGATTCTCCACCACCTTTCAAAGATGATGGACAGTGGACATCTTTGACCCCCACCAAGCATTCATTAGTGTGTTTTGCATAGTCATAGAATCATAAAATGATTTGGGTTGGAAGAAACCTTAAAGATCATCTAATTCCAACCCACTTGCCATCAACTGGAGTGACATTGTTTTTCCTTCAGTCCTGATGCACTTCTCTGATTCTCCACCACCTTTCAAAGATGATGGACAGTGGACATCTTTGACCCCCACCAAGCATTCATTAGTGTGTTTTGCATAGTCATAGAATCATAAAATGATTTGGGTTGGAAGAAACCTTAAAGATCATCTAATTCCAACCCACTTGCCATCAGCAGGGACACCTCCATTAGACCAGGTTGCTCAAAGTCCAATTCAACCTGGCCTTGATCACTTCCAGGGATGGGGCACTCACAACAGGGGCAACCTGTTCCAGTGTCTCACCACCCTTCCAGTAAAGAATTTTTCTTGACATCTAATTTAAATCTACCCTCTTTCAGTTTAAAACCATTACCCCTTGTCTTACCACTACATGAACTTGTAAAAGACGTGCCTCTCTAGCTTTCTTGTAGTTCCCTTTAAGCACTGGAAGGCTGCTATGAGATCTCCCTGGAGCCTTCTCTTCTCCAGGCTGAACAACCCCAACTGCCTCAGCCTGTCTTCATAGGAGAGGTGCTCCAGCCCATCTTTTTGGCCCAGCTCTGGACTGGTAGATTCACCTCAAATATTCATAATGCTCATGTTCAGCTTGTGTCCCCAGTCTTATCACTTACAAAGCCAAGTCTATCGCTCTCCTGATCTGTGTCTATAGTTTCTTAATGACCCATCAGTCAGTGGCTGAAGAGTTTTAGTCCTTGTTCTTCCTTATCAGGTTTTTGTCTCTATGTTCTTTTTATATTTTCTCTGCCTCTTTTTATTGCCTTTGAACTGAAATGGACTTTGGCTTGATCACTTTAATGAAGCAGATGCTCTCACATTTTACATACCTTTACAGAGACTTTTCAGTATTTGAGACTATCAATTCTGTAAGATGACAGGGTAGCCTCTGAAACTGCTAAACAATAAGAATACAATGGTACCATTTGATGTCCATCTATTCAATAATTTTACACACAAAGCCCAAAAGATTGGATAAGAAATATGACAAAGCAGAAGGCAAGCAGTGGTGTTTATGATCAAAAGGTCTAATGGGTTTAGGGAATATTTAGAATCTCTATCCATTCTTCATGTAAGAAGAAAAAATTTTGATAATCTAGCAAATGACAATCTACACTTCCCAACTGTAAGGTATTTTAACGTAACTGTTTTTTCTTAGATAGCCAAAAATAGTAACCATGTCAAGTAAAAAAGAAAAATTTACACTAAATAACATTGACAAATTTGTGTTTCTTGTCTTGCTATTACTTAAAAAATATTTTTTTTCCGTGTAATTAATTAATGTACATTCTAATACAGATTAATAAAAATGCCAAGTGAGAATAAGAAAAAGTCCAATATTTCAATTCCAAAACAGCTAACCTACATAGCAAGTTATATGAATTATTATTAAAAGTCAATTCAATGACTTTTTAAAAAATCTACTGATATAATGTTTTCATCTGTTGTTTTGAACACATAATTCAATTTTGTTATCATAGCACATGATAATTTACAGTGAAAATGCATAGACCTATAAAGAGAAATGATAGAAAACATTTATTGTGGAAGTTCTTTGAATCAAAACCAAAAGGTTGCACTTCCACAGTGTCTCCTGTTGGAACATTTTATTAATAAACTACTGAAAAAATAAAAAGGAATTTCTGGGTATTTGTTTTTGTTTGTTATTTTGTTTGTTTTCATGTTGACATAGAAAGATGAATTTCATGTCCTTATTCCAATCCGATGTTCTTTCATGACTATCCCAGCTTTGTGAATGAATGAGATTTTAGTAAGTTGGGATACAACACAGTTTAATGATACAGACTGTCCCTTGAACAGGCCACTATGATTAAGCAACAATAAAGACAGTGTAATAAAATGAATTCCTACAAATGTAGGGTCCAAAGCTCCGGTCCACAGAAGTACTTAGAAGGTTATGCCCCACTGAAAAAAAGTACCTGCATGGACTTGGCTCATATTATCTTTTAAGTTGCTTTATATTACATGAGTGGTTATAAGTAGACTCAAAGCTGATATGAAAATGCAGGGACTCTCCTGCTAATTTGTTTTCACCTGGTTCCATCATTGTCTTGTGGGAGGAATAAAGGTAAGGAAAACAGCAGGAGGAACTGAGGGGAAATGTAGGTACTGCATACTATTCATCAGCAATTTATGTGTTTCAGGAAAGTTCAATGGTTGTTAGTGGATAGCTTCGAACAGCCCTGAGACAATTAAGTATATCCCAAAATATTGATAAAGTTAATGGAGTGGGTCTAGTGGATCTGAGTATGTCCTCTTCCCAACAACTCAAGAAACAAAACCAAAAGCAAGTAAATACTTAGGAATAACAGGTTATTCCCCAAGGATGAACAGAAGCAAGGAATGACACTAGACATAGGAAACATTAAACAAGCACCCATCAACATCTTTAGTTGTATATGACTGGTCAGAGTAAGAGAACATGGACAGAACAATTTTAGCAGTAGGTAAGATTTACAGTAAAATTTCTATGATCCAGCTCCAAGGATCAACTCTCATCTCAAAAAAATAGAGAGGCAAAGGTTGTAAGCTATGAGTCTGTCATTACTAATGTCTGAATTGTTCACATATCTGCAGGAAAGGAATTTACAATGCCAAGCAAGGTATCTGTGTTGGGATCCACAGCAGTTAACATGCTGAATCAGCTAATAGCATCCCTAAACTCTCCCTTAAAGATGTGTATATAAAATTTAGCTTTTGCATGGGGTAACACATTTTTTGTGAAAAGCATTTTAGATACTGACAACTGATTTGAATGCTTAGATATTAAAATAATTTTCCTCTTAAAGACACGGGTAGAGAATAAGATAGCATTGTGAACTTTCTACACAGTTTCTTGATGCTCTAGAACTTGCACAGTCAAATGCATTTAGTTCAGAAAGCTTGAATTCACAGTCCTAAAAAGAATAGGAAGAGCCCCACTATTACCCCAATATCCACTCTGAACATACACCTTTCCCTATAGCCTGCACTTCCACATATATGAAAGTTTATATGTAAATGAAGGTCCATCTCCACTTTTTTTAATGAATACAGAACTTTTAATGAATATATTTCCCGATCTTATATTTTTTTATTATTGTAGATAATTATTTTTCAGACTTCTTAGATTCTTTTAAACTGTTCAGGAAAAGTTTTCATTGCTATGTCTAGCTAGAACTGAAGACTGGCCTTTTTTGGCTTCACCATGGAACATGAACATTCCAGAGTCTGTAAAATGTTTATGTACTAACACCATGATTTTCAGGTTTTCAAGACTATAATGTCTCTCTTACATATTAAGAATGAAGATGATAATTAAAAGGTTTACATTAAGAAAAAGAAGGAAATACCCCAACAAAAGGACCTAGAAGTGGAACTACAAGAAAAGGCAATTTTCTGATGGAGAGAAGGAAACAAAAAAAAATGTTGATATATTAATAAGCATGAATAAATAAAAACTGGAGTTTGTTTCCATTTCTGTCATGAACAATGGAAATAAAAACTGCCAAGTCTGGAGTAAGCTGAAGAACTAGAGAATGTAAAAAAACTTGTAAGTCAAACTTGACTGAATAATATAGTTACCAAAAAGGCTGCCTCTATTACTCTTTAATTTCAGTTTTTCCACAGTCTAGCAATAACCATCATTCAAATGCCAAACATAATGTGTCCACTGAAATTATAATGTTGGAATTATGCACAATAGGGATTCACAGTCTTTTCTATTATGATGTTATACCACTACTATGAACATAAAAGACACTAAACTCAGCTGTAGAGAGAGAACACCGACCCAAAAATTCCCTAGAGGAATTTTCACACTGAAAAAGTCATCATTCTGGAAAGAAAATCTTTGAACTGAGGATGTATGAACTTGTGTGTTCAAGTTTTCCTGGAAGCAAACAACATCGCTAAAATATTGGGAAAGATGCAATCCTCCATGCTGTTGTAATTGGAAGCTTTTATGCCCTTTAATATTGCCCTTGCGGCAAGGGAGATTTAGATTAGATATTAGAAAGAATTACTTTACTGAGAGAGTGGTCAGGCACTGGAACAGCCTGCCCAGGGAGGTGCTGGAGTCACCATCCCTGGAGGTATTTAAGAAACGTATAGACATGGCTCTTCAGGGCATGGTCTAGTGCCCAAGGTTATTGGTTTATGGCGAGATGTTGAGTGTGGGGTTTAGTTGGTGGGTGCGGTGTTTTTGGTGGGTGTTTGATGTGGTGTGGTGTGTGGGTTGTTTTTTTTTGTTGGGTTTTTTTTGTTTTTTGTTTTTGTTTTTGTTTTTGTGGTTGGACTCTATGATCTCAGAGGTCCCTTCCAACCACTAAGATTCTGTGATTCTATGATATGTCCATTCTATGAACTTTCAGCTGTCAGGCAAAGTAATTTCTGAAAAAAAGCTTGCATTACTAAACTCAAGAAATTCAGAATAAGTATACAACAATGATGTTTAAATGATCTCATCATACATGAGAACTCCCCCATGAAAATAATGGTCTATCCTTGATCTATACCAAAAGACAGGGGAAAAAATCCCCAACAAGATTTTTTTTATTACTTATCATATTTGTTGTGATTACTATATTCAGTTCTACTTAGTTCTCCAAACAGTAGTAGAAAAATTACTAAACACACAGAAAAGTAAAGATGAAAGATTTGAACTTTACTTTGGTGGCAGTAAAGGAATCATTACTACGGGCATCATAGCACACATAACAGTAGTGACAGAACACATCTGGATACAGGTCAGTAACGCTTGAATTTGTCTTCAAACCTAGTAATTAGGCCCAATCTGATTTGAAAGCTAGGCCTTCTGGCAAGTCTTCTAGAGTTAGAGTCCTGAATATGTTGTGGAGAAAATAATTTATTTTCCAAATCAATCAATATTTGTGTTTACTTTCTTCCACATTTTTTAAAATGGGAATAATTAAAATTTCAAAAAGAAAAATACAGCAAAACTGCATTTATTTATGTATTGTGGAATACAAATGTTTTCCCCCTTATTTAAGTCTTAGAATGTACTATGAAAATCTCATGACCATTTTCCAAGCCTTATAAACGAGAGACATCATTCCTTACTCATTGGGAGCAAATAATAATTTTTACATTTGTTTTTCTAATAGTTGATTTGTAACTACTGCATGAGTGTTTGCAGGCTAAATCCACAAGGAGAGAGTAAATTTTTATTTTATAGTTCCCTTTTTAAACTTGGAGATGTTATGTTTTTATGAATATTTTCAACTATATGGGCTATAAATGTCAACATTAAATATTATGGCTATTAATAAAAAAGCAAAAAGAAAACACGTTATCCCAGTGGATGACATAAAAATATATTCTTACACAGCATAAGACTGTTTCCAATTAATAGTACTAACTGTTAAAGAACACATAAATTCTCATGTGAGAACATAAAAATGCTGTTCTGTAGCTATACATAATCATGTAGAGATATATTATATTATACATATGTTATTCTTATAGTATACATGCTTTTAAAGGCATGCACATATTATGTGTAATGTATACTAAACTGCTGTGTATACACATATTTAATGATATATGACATGTACAGTGTATTTTTTATTGTATCTCTGGTTTAAATGTGTTTATAAACACATTCTAAGCATCTAATTTTTTGAAACCATTCTAGTAGACCAAATAACTATTTAAATGCAGGCAGCATCAATATTCACTTAAAATGCATCACTGGAATTAGTGTTTTTGATTATCTCTGCTTCCTCAGTGCTTGATAAAATTCCTAGTAGGAGTTGCTCATGTTCACTGGAAATGTTTCAAATTAAATGTTCTTTTCTTTCTAAAGAAATGTCCCCTAAGAAATTGACATAATCAAGGTAAAGAGCATAGCACAACAGTGAGGGTATTCCCAGAGGGATCAGACTAATTATTTGCAATTACTGGAACAGGCAGCTCTTCAGAGGAAAAACAGCCCAGGTACCCAAAGAACTTCTTGCTATTTATGTAATTCTTGAATTAAATATATAATTTCCAGCTTGGAAAGTGTTTTTTAAATTTATATTTAGATAGGAAAAATGTCATGTATCATATTGCCTGAAAAAAAGCTACATTTAATGAAGCAAAATGAGTAATAAAACTGTGTTTCAATGATGCTAGAGATTATAGGCAAAGCATCTGCCACTGTAATTTCTGAAGTTGGAACTGGCTGGGATAACCTTCAAATTTTCTCATTCATTTTGGTGTTTTCTACTCTTTCTATTAGAAGCACTGCATGTGGCACGTAGGCTACAGACTTTCCCACCTTTTATAATAGATGTTTGGGGAAATTAGAATAAATGCTCCTAACGAAAACTTAAATGCTGTGTGTGTCTTTTCTGTATAGCTATATGCAATTCTGAAAGAAGTAAAATTAATTTCATGGTGAAATCCTGACTTTTTAAGAAGGACCTGATACTGATTTTATTGTGCTACAATATGTAAACCGGTTAAGAAGATACTTGCACTGCTTCCTTAGATTATTGCAATGAGTGAAATACATATCAACAAAATAAGAGATGATCAGTACTTCAGGACTCTTAAACTGTACTTATGATAAATTAAGACAAAATTTATAACTTTTCTTTTTCATATTCCTTATCACTATTTTATCTTCAATTTCTCATCTATTTTACAGGACATTGAGGATTTGTCTTTGTACCTTCCTTGTGCTTTTTGGGCAAACTCTTGATTTCCATCTGTGCTCATGAAATTGCTTGCACAAAAAAACATCAACCAAAGGAAGATAATCATTGTGGTTATTGCGGAATGTTGCAAGTAGAAGCAAGTTTTTATACCTGCACAGAAGGCATGGGAAACACTGCCTTTTATTACCTCTGCTATGCCTTATATATATCGTTTTCTATTCCCCATGTTAAAAAAATAAAAATTAAAAGAAAATTCATTTTCAATAAATAATGTGCCTGTAGGCTAAAAGTAATTTTTAAATCATGGATTTTCAGCTTACTCATTCACTTAGGTGCTACAAATATAATGTTCTTTGGATGGCATGTTTGTGCTCAAGAACAGAAAATGTTCATGTGCTGCATCAGAAAGTATCCTCAGTGGAACACCTTCTTATGTGCACACCATCACAGATCTACAAGACATTTTTCTGCAGCACTCGATGTGGCTAACTGGAGAAGTTGTACAGCTTAAAAGAAAACCTTTAATTTTGTTGGTAAGTGTGTTGGGGAACAGGTCAGTTGTTAATAGATGAATATATATGTTTTAAGAACATTATTGTAATGTACGCTTTAGCATTCATCTAAATTTAGGCATAAAAGAAGGTGCTTTCTCAAAATGTTACAAGAAAATAAAAATGCAGTTCCTTAGGATTATATTTCATATTAAAGTTTTTCCTTACACCTCAGTAAACATGGCTGGTAGAGCTGAACACTCACAAGATTAGTGGTTTTGATTCTCTCGTCTAAGAACTGCTGCTCCCCTTCTGTTCCCTTCTTTTGTCTTTTCTCTGTATGTATGTTATAAATACACACATCTGTACGTACCTACAGTGTATATGCATGTGTGAAACTTTTCTGGATTACATATTTGTAGCAATGTTTGTGTATTTCATAAGTTTTACTCCTATGATGGCTGATGATAGAATTTTTCAAATGATTTCATGTGCTGCCTACCAGTTTTGACTCAAAGCCACATTATTGCTGTAAAGGAAAGATAAGAAAAAACACAAAGCTAAAAAGAACTTTTAACGCTCTCAGTTTATTCATTACCTACAAAAATATTTTAGTGTTGCATGCAATGACAACATATTACATTTGAAAATATATTTGTTAAGGGGGCTTATATTATCAGATAATTGACATAATATCAATGTAATTCAGTTCAGTGGAAACATTATTGTTCTTTTAATGTGACTTTTTTCTTCCTGTTTTTATATCCTGCTCTTAGAATGCTGAAATCCTGATACTTGACAGGAACCCCTAAATACTAGGGCATTGCAAAATGCTAACCATGAAATTATTCAAGATGGCACTATTCAAGTAGTGGGAGTGTGAGACTTCAATACTGATATTTTTCATCTTCACGATGACTGATTGATGGCGTATATATCCACAGCCACAATGCATTGCATGGCAGTTGCATGGCAGTTAAGATTTTACAGCTGTGATGTATACTTAATATAATATACATAGATGCTGCTTGAATGGAATAACATACAGAGTACGTGATTAAAATACTATTGCTTATACGGATGGAAGAGAATAGATAGAACTCTCTACTCTGTGAGTTTCTAAGAAACCATGTCCTCACTCTCCTCTTGCTTCAAAGTTTCCTAATTAACAGCAAAATTTGTTCTCTTACATTTAATCTTGATAAAGAAGTAGAAAAGGGTAAAACTTCATAGAATCATAGAATGGTTAGAGTTGGAAGGGACCCTAAAAATCATCGAGCTCCAACCCCCTGCCATGGTCACATGACACATCCCACTAGAACAGTTTGCTCAAAGCCCCATCCAGCCTGGTCTTGAACACCTGATGGATGTTGGTTCTGTTACTCTTTCTGTTATTCCTTGGAGGTATGATTTAGTACACTAGAGTTGAAGATCACTACAAAGGTTTAGTGAATGAAAAAAATAGCTGTCCACATGGCTTATCTTAAAAGGTAGTATGGCCTACTGTTCTTTCACAGGCCATCAGCCCCAAATACAATTCAAGCTCCATCTATCATGATGTCTTTGCTTCTGTTCTAGCCCAGCAATTGGAATAATGAAATTTTCAATGGCAAGTCCTCTACTGGAAGATTATCCAGCTGGAAACTTATTTTATTGACCTCCAGGACATGCTTCAGAAAGTGTTTATACAGGCATCGTTCAAGATGTTCCACTACAATTGAATTTTGTACTGATGTAATTTGTTGACAAATTTTTGTCTACACTATATTACTTTTGTTTCTACTGACCAATTTCTATCATAATTGTCTCTACTGCTGGGGAGCAAGATATGAAAACCTAAAAAAAAAAAAAAAAGGTAAAAAAAAGTCAGTCAGTGTTCACAAAATATAATGAGAATTCATTGACATTGTTTAGAAGGAGGCTTGTTGTTGGAACTTTGCATCAGTTATACTGTATCGTTTCAGTTACCATTGTTTTAGTTATAAGTTATTGGTAACTAAAATAAATGTCCTTTCTGAAGTAAATAAAGATGGTTCACCAAAAAGCAAATGCACAGACTAGTCCTAATGAAAAATTTAAGAACAATATATAACTTTATGATATCTCCCAACTTTACAGTGAGTAAAACAAATAAAAATCTCATTATGTGTTCATAAGATAAATTAGTATCCTTTTATGCCATATGTAGAAACTCAAATATAAAAGGCTAAATGATCTAGGTCATTAATTGCATTTTTGACTGAGCCATACCTTATTTCTCTCAAGATCTTACTCTGAGAAGTTTCTGCTCCACTCAGGAAAACTGATACTGATACTTAGCATCTCAGAAGACAACACGAGTTCAAAAAAATGCTTACCAATTAGATTGTATCACTTTGTATCTGGCTGTTAATTTTCTTATACTTTATGGTTTGTTTGTTTTATTAGTTTGTTTGGGTTTTTGGTTTTGGTATCACAAATTAAAAAGTAATAAAAATTATTGGTAGTTATAGGGAAAAATCTTAACTGTACTCTTCAAGCAGTTGTTATTTACTAAAAGTTAGTGTGACTGCCCAATGGCAGGACTGGAATGGAAACATACATTTAATGATGCATGTGTATCCTAGTCTGTAACCTTTTTGACCTCTACATAGGAGGAACCACTCAAATTCTGCTTACATCAGAAAATGTGACTTTTACCAAGGAGTTTTTATGGCATTATATGCATTAACACATTGCTGGATTATCAGAAGGATATATTATGGACCTCTCTTATCATTATCTGCTACTCACACATGAAGTTGTGTTTTCTAAAGTGAGATTAGCATTAGAACTTCTGAATAGCACACATACCAGTATAGAATTATGCCATATAGAATTTCAAAACTGATGGAATACTAATAACAGCTTAAAAAATTACCCTGATCATCCTGAAAAAAAGTAACTTACACTGAAAAAGCAACTCCCAGATTTCTCAAACCAGTGCAAACTCCACTTTCGTTGTCTCACGCACCTCATGCTGTGAACTCTGTCATTGACTGAAGTACAATGTGGGTTAGGGATTTGTGACCAGTGGCCTATGGAGGAAGACTGTAAACCTAGTGATGTAAAAGCAGTGTACTAACAAAAGTAAGAAATAACTAAGCATGGGTATATCTACCAGGTTAAACCATGGGAGACGCAAGGTGTGAGCTTGGTCATGCATTCTACCTCTTTTTACGTATTTTGATGGCCCTTTTGGGGAGTGTTTTAACTAGTTCTCACTCCAAAATGAATCTGCTTTAGAAGGTGCCAGTTTGTAAGCATCACAGAAAGAAAACAATAATACTTGGTCTAGTGGGGATTCTATGACTCATAAATTCTCTAAGTTCAATACCAAGACATCAAAAATGAGATGTGGCTGCTGTTTTTGTCAAGATGAACTTTTCACAGAAAATTTGTTTTTGTTTGTTTACTTGTTTCATATTTTGTATTTATGTACCCAGTTCCATAGGTTATGTATTGGCTTAACATCATTTTTGCACTTTTCCTTAAGGACCAGAAGTATATAGTGAATTTTTGCATGTGTGTGTCTATGTATATACTACAGTACATATATAGAAAGAGAGAGAGCCTGCATCTTCAGCTACTATATATACAGAGAGGGATTGACTTAATCTTCACTTTCTTGACAGCTTTAACATTATATAGTCTTTTGTCATACAATCAAGTCTTCAGTCCCTTTCACTTGTTATCAGGCAGCTCAGTGCAACGGAGTGATATAACTACCAAAGGGTCAGCTGCATGCCAAAGCTTTCAGAGGGAAGCTCAGAAATTAAGTGCTCTGTCTGGAAAAATGGACTGTGAAAGCATTCAAGAAACTGATGGACTATTACTTTGGAAAAAAAAAAATATTGCTAAATACAAAGCCCATACACTAAATGCCCATAAACAGTAAAATACCCCTTCTGTTACAGTTATTTTCAACTTTCTATAAATTTTCATTAAACTGTAAAAATTGAATTGTATTCCTTTAGGTTTTGTAAATCATAGGAAATTATTTCAGTTTTCAACAAACTTCTTCTGATACTTCAAAACCTGTTTCATAAGATGCTAAAAGGTGCATGTAATTTCAGACAGATTTTCCTATTTAGGTACAATGTTTACTAGTAAGGTCCATGTTTCTAATGTATTGTTTCTATTCCTTATGATGAGATATTTATGAAAAATATATGACCAACTTTTGACACTTTATTTAAAAAAGCTCTTGGATATAGGATAGCAAAGATACTGTAATGTGTATTTTATTTTATATCTTACCTTGATTTCTTTTTTTCAACTCAGTATTGCTCAAGTTTTCTCATTTCTTCTAGGTTACCTTTTGGTTTGAAATATACTCAAATTTTAACATATACATAAAATCCTAAAAAAACCTGAAGGTGCTTAGAGAAGTACGGAGAGAAAGTAAAAATGTTTTAGTGTAATATTAATGTTGTTCATTAAAATCTGAAGAGTTAAATAGCTAAAAACATATTGTATCATATAGTGTTTAAGTATAAAATGCATTGCCTCATCAAGTCAACACAAAAAAAAATATTGTAAAACAGGGCTGAATATTAAGAATTCCACAAAAAGGTTTTGAGCTTGGCTTATGTTTATATTTTAATGTGGATTAGACTAAAATTTTCCTCTATGTAGTTTAAGAAATAAAGAAGTAGGATATGCCTTACTCTGGCAAATATCAACAAAGCAAATTAAATGAACCTGAGATTATTGGAGAATAATTTTGAACTTGAGAGATCACAATTTTCATCTGACCAATATCATTGCAATTTTATATGCAAGAATATTCACAGTTTTAATTAATAGTTGAAAAGTGGAAGGGTTATTAAATTTCATACTTCAGAGATTAAAATATTATATTCCAACTAGAAATCATGATGAGACTTAATATGGGATTCAGATTATTCCATATCTTTCCATTGTATTGTTCTTCATTTATCTAAAACATTTGCCATTGACCTTTGTGGTCAATGTGGTAGATAGAATATTGACTATGTGGTTTCTATGCCTGGTCCAGTACCGTAATCACTATATATCCATAAATAATTCTGTCACAATGCAACTGTTAAAGTAAATGAACAAAATATGTTCTCAAACTCAGAGTATTCCACCTAATTTCATGCCTTCTGTTTCTTCACTTTACACCAGAGTGCTCGAAGACATGCAAAAGCTGCAGACTTCTCTTCTGATACCACAGATTTCATGGATAAAACAAATAAAGCAGCTTTCAGCCCCTTACAAGGTAAGAAAATGATTTAGAGTTTTTTTCCCTTCAAAACACTTAAGAAATTATGGTTTTTTAATTACAGTGTTTTCAGTTTTGACTGGGACCCACTTTTCAATGTAACACAGCCATTGGCTTTAGCAGGCACAGCACTGAGGATGAGATGTCAGTGACTCACGTAAAAATCTTCCCACCTTTCCACTAGTAGTGTGGGAGTTCATTTTGCTCAGTATTCATTTGATTCCTTCATATGGTTCTATGATTCTATGATATGAACTCAGCACATCAGATACAGAAAGTGCGAAATTGAAGTTTAGAGTGGGATTCTTTTACTTTACAGTATGAACCTCATTATGTAATTCTAACATGCAGTGATTTACCCTATGTTCCTTTTATAAACAGTGGAGGAGAAAATAAACAAGGTGACAAACCTTTTTTTGGGGGGGTGTTTTTCTGGGGAGTTGTAAGTAGTTTGGATTTTTTTTTTATTTGTTTGTTTGTTTTCATATTTTAGATACCTACCTTCAATTGTTTGTTTTCTTCCAGGTATAGCAAGATCTTACATGACTTTAACTTAACATCTAGTTCAGGTTAGACATCTAATTTTTCTATTATGTGATTTAAAGCATGATTTCTTGTTTTCTTCCAAAGTATACAGGTGAATTAGTAATGCTGAACTGGGAGTTTAATGCAGATTTGCAATTTTAGATATGCTCCAAAAAAGTGTGAGGGTAGAAGAAGTAATTTTGAAGAAAACTGAACCATTTCAAATATGGTAGAAAGTGCTGACCAGTAACTAAAGGATCTTTGTCTTTAAATTGTCCCAGAAAATTACAAAGGTGTTAAATATTTCTTTTCTAGTGATTACAAAAATATACTCTGGAAATTAGTAATATTATCAGTGCTTCCACCTTACAATTTCACTTTACAAAAAAGATTGTATTAGTAATCTCAGCAGAGATCTACACCTTTACATCAGAAAGTGTGCTAAAATTATCAATAATTTAAGATAAGCAGAGTTATATAAGTTCTTACCTGTAATGAAAAGCCAGGCTTGCCATCATTAATGTAGTTCTTCAAAAGAATTTAATGAAAAATTTCCTTTTTTATTTCCCTTTTTAATTTTTCTTTTCTTCGGCCCAGTTTGAGATAAGGAATTCTATGTATTTGCATTGCAAACAATCTATTAACAATTCTCTATTAATGAGTTTCAGAGTCCTTTTCTCGGTAAATTAGAAGGGATACCTAAAAGCCTGATTCTGGTCAACTTTCCAGTGTGCGGAAAATCTAAAGCAGCAAACTGAGATAACGTGTCATTTCTCCAGATTATGATGTCAGAGGTGCTGAATTAATGACCTCACAGCATGCTCTCTTAGTAAAACATCAGAACTGTTATGTCAGGAACTTCAAAGAGAGCTCTATGTTGTCAACAATCTAGCTTGCTGAAAAAGTTTAGCTAGTTACCTCTAAAAGGCCTAACTTTAATCCTGTAAAGTGAAAAGACAGCATATCAAAAATTATATCACTATAATTACAAATGCTGATCCTGAAACATCTTATAAAATGTTCCAGCACATAATTTTTTGCTGATTTGATGAATGCAAGCTGTCTTTTACTTTTATGCATATTTTCTACCTACATCTCTGTTGTGTAAGACATGGGGTTTTTTGTTTTGTTTTCCCTTTTTTTCCTCTTTTTTCTGTTATTTCTCTCCTACTGTCGTACTTTCTGATTTAAAGTTAGATGCATATGAAAAAGAGCATGTGTGTGTGCTTTTTCTAATCTACCTGTTACATCTGTCTCCCCATTTTTATTCATTCTGTTAAAGAAAGAGCATACATGGTAGCACCTGAGGTTTTCTTGATTACTATTGGAGCTGAGGATAGAATGCAGGCTGATGGTCACCCAGTTGTGCTTGCAACTCTTTTCAGGTAAGCTGCAAACATCCGTAGGAGATGCCACAGGTGTTGCACAGAACATGAATGGATAATAAAGAGCTATGATTTAACCTTCAGATACAACAGCTTGCAGTGTGTCTACAGTGGAAAACAGATGTGAAATAGATTTTGTCCACTTAGGATTGCCATTGTCTTGCAGTCTCTCTCCACAAATACTGGGGATTAGTTTAGGTCAGCAACATACACTGTTCTACATTTAAATAAAAGAAATCCAATTAAAGGACCATAATGAATACGAGAATAATTTTGTCTCATGCAAACCCTCTGCTACTTTACCAGAAAGTTCTGGTAACAGAAATGCAATGCTGCAAACAACTTTTTTCATCATTTTTAGGTAAGAAGTATCTACCAGTTAAATCTATGCCAAACCATAAGCAAAACAGTATAATTTTCCAGGAACTTTTTTAAGTGATGCATGGGAAAAATAACTATGTCATCCATCACATTATAGCACAAAAAAAAATTGATAGCATTCAGTCATCCTTACAGTTTGACAGCAAATAAGTACTACAGTTGTAGCAGTAAGACTCCACACCTATACAGAAGCGTATAACTAGTTATTTAATGACAGCAGACACTGCAAAATGAACTAATAGGTTGCCGTTGTTAGGTGCAGCAGAGATCAAAGGTTGAGGTGGAGGCTCATTATCACAGTATGGGAGAGAGCTACTTACCTTCCTTAAGGAACACTACCTTTCCAAAATGTCAGACCTAGAGATAAAATATGTCACCTACTGTATCTCTTTATAAGATTTTTCTCCATTCCACCCTGCCTGCTGTTTCTGCTGTCCATGTTGCACCGAGAAATGGAGGAATAAAGAGAGGAAAATTTCTGTATGCATCAGAGGCGCCGTTTTCTTTAACATAACAGCAAGCTATGCTCTGAAGACAGGAAGAGCTTGCCCTGTATATTATGATGTCAGGATGTAGCACAAACCAAGATCAGGTAGGAAAAAACTCCTTCAATTTAAAATGCATAAGAAAACATTTAATTCTCAGCACTGATGCAATACTGATGTTAAACATGCACCAGATGTTGATTCCTAAGTGATATATATGCAGCTATCACTGTCCCTCTGAAATAACTTATTTGAAAACTGAAAAGTAAATCATACTTTAAAAAAAAATAAAATATCAAAAGGTTAAACTCAAAGCATCTCTTCTAAATCCCTTCTTGAATCTTCTATATAATTTATGAAATAATATTTTTGTACTTCCCAGGCACCTCATTGTTAACATAGAAGTTATTTTCACAAAAAATTTAGAGTAAAAGGATAATGGGATTCTCTTTTATTGAGTCTTACACAAATAAAGATTAAACCATTGCTTATTTGGAACCCGTATGATAGACATTTTTGGATAATTGAAAAGCTAACCCAACTCTGTGAATTAGAATATACTGCCTAGTTCTGATGCTTGCTTATAGAACAGGGACAGACATAAATATTAGATTAATTTTAGGATGCAAGGCACATGGCATAAGATTATTTTTTACATTCCTCAAGCTAGACTAAAACAATGACTGAAAAATAGAAGTCACTGAAAAGGCCAATACCCAGACAGGTGACTCTCCCACCAGTAAATCCTTTTCTGCTTAACAGAACATTTGTTTTTCCACTAAAGAGTGATTTAATTTTCATGAGTAATGTTTACTCGAGTAATCTTTTTTTCATAATACTTAAAACCTTAATCTTTGGGTTTCGTGGCTTATGAAGACAATTAAAATTTGTCTGAGATGGAGTACTGAATGTAGGCAAGAGAGATAAATCTAATTGGTTATCTTCTCTTTCTTTTTTAATATTAATTCATTCTTATATCACAGCATCTATGAGACACATTTTTTAACATCTTATTACTGTGTCCTAGATATTGTATGCTTAATATCAGTTAACTAGAGGTGTAAGATAGTAGGCATATTATCTCCTATCTTATTTTTGTTTTACCTATGAGAATCTTGTTTTATTTAGACCTCTGGGCCAACTATTTCAATGGTATGACAAAGACTACCTTTTTGTAAACTCCTCTGATATCCACAAAGGAAGAGTATTTGATTTTTATGGTTTTAGCAGAACTGGAGTGCTTGGAAATTCCAAAGTTTTACTTTATAAATCTTTATTTCCACCATCTATAGGATAAAAGTTCTTATCTTGATAATTATCTAATAATTATTATTTCTACACAAGTAGCATTCCTAAACTATATTCCAGTTCCCTTAATTAAAATTCTTAATACCTTTTATTTTTTGTTTCATTTCTGAATAATAAAAGGTTGCATAGTTTATGTGCAAATCTGAAGTTTTCTTCTGCAAAAATTTGAAAATGTTAAAATCAATTGTAATTCAAAGGATTGAATATATTTTAAAGTATAATAAAAAAAATAACAAGATTATTTTTAAATGGTTTTTTACTGAAATCTCAGTTTGGGAGATTAGAAGAAAGTAATATGCTAGAGAATGCTTAGGGTAAATTGTTCGTAACGTCAGAGAGGTTGAGATTAATTTATTATTTTTTTTTAATTGGAAAAAACAACAGTATTTCCATAACTAATTAATCAGCATTTACATTTCATGGTATTAAAAACAAAACGAAAAAACCAATAAGCCACAAACCCCCAAGAAAGCCACAGCACTAAAATACTGTGGTCCACTGATACATATGTTTATATGTTTTTGATTTAATAATTTACAGATTGCCACTCAAAAATTTAATAGTAGGATATTTGATATCATCTATTCTAGAGACAATTATTAAAAATGTTAAGTGGAAAAATTGCATTTTTTAGTCTGCAGACTTGGAAACTAAGATTGTTGTAGATATTAGCTTTAACTAAAGCATTTGTTACTTATTTTCATTAACAGTTGTGATAAGGAATATGTTTCAGAAATCATTAATGGCAGCCTCAGTTCTGGGCAGTAGGCACCTCGATGGGAATGGGCAGAGGCTGGGATAGGATGTGGGCCCACAGGTGGTCCTGGCTTAACAGGGCCCATGACTGGTCAGAGCATGGCTGTGGGGAGGTGGAGACCAGCCCTGCTATGACATCACTGATGATCCTTGGGGATCTGAAATGGTACAGTGGGTGTGTCAGGAAACTAAGAGCAAGAGCAACAATCAAGGAAAGGGCTATGGCTCAGGGAAACAAACTGATCCTTGATAAGGGTTTGTAATTTTATGTCCAGTGGCTGCAACTCTGTGGCCTTCAATTCAGGGTTCAAGAAAACCTAAGCTCACTTTCAGGGCACAGCAGAATTTAGGGGTCCACAAGTTGGGGTCCAGATGGTGGGGCTCCATGGCCGGGCAGGGTCAAGTCAGTGGGCTGGAGACTGACACTACCCGAACATAGGTTGGGAAGGGGTTGATGGCCCCAAGTAGAGCTGAACAGAACTTATGGACTCATCAGTGTGGCTGGAGGCCTCAGGAGAAGTTGGTCAGGATTTAGTAAGTCCCTCAGAGCCCTGCAAGTGGTACTTATTTGCAAAGTCATTTAAAACTTTGAATCTTTGTGATTAACTTGGAAAGCTACTATATATAATATTATCATTTTTTAATCAGAATTCTCAATAGGGAGCTCTGTTCAAAAGCTGATGGGATGGCACAACCTAGGGTTTTGAAATATTTCTCCAATGATTTATTTCTATTTTGAGATAAATTATGTGCTTGTGAGAATGTTTGCATGTATGTGTGTAGATCAACCTATCTTGCTTCAATGCCCTTGCAAGCATCCTCTATGATTTTAAAATGTGGTGTAGACTCACATATTGATCTTAATTATATATAAAAGCCAGGCAGCATCTTCAAGTGCAATAGCTGCACTTGATTCAAACAGAATCAAGTCTTGTGCTATGCTGCCTAGGTGGAAATACAAATGCAATTTTATGGGTTTTTTTTCTTTTTCACCTCATCTATTAGTTAAGACTAGAGAAGGGAGGGACTACTTATGGGGTCTTTTTTATCTAAATTACATTTATGATGACAGTAATTTCCATGAGGCTGGATCCAAAAGGACCTTCTATTTGGTGAGAGAGCTTTGGATCTGGGTCATACCCTGGTATTGGTTTAATGTTCAGTCACTGAGCAAAAGGGCTGTCAGGGATAAATATATAAATTTTTCAGTATCTGGCAACAGAATCTACAGTAATTTAAAGATTAAGTTAAGCAAAGGAAAGCTTGACATACACAAGATATCTTCCAGACTTGCATGGACTTTTTATTTATTTTTTTTATTACATCTCTCCTCCTCCTTTTTGTGCAGCATTCAGGCAGAGTTTAGTACAGGAAAGACTGCATCGAGGCTTCCATCACTAGAAATCTCCCAAAAGAAAAATATTGTGATCAAGAACTGAAGAAGCAAACGTGACCCCAGGGAACTACAGATTCTAGTCCTGCACTAGCAAACATTTATTTATGAAATCTGAATTACAATTAAAGCGTTTATATGCATAAATTTGCAAATGAAATACTAATCCACAAAGCAAAATAGTGCCACTATATTTTAGTATAATTTTCTATTTCTAACTATTTAAAAAAAAAAAAAAAGTGAAAAAAGAAAGAGTACCATAACTACGTACTGAGATTCGTTGCCACTAACTTTGTGCACGCATATTCTTTTTTCTCTGAGCAGCTCCTCCCTTTCTGTGACAGCTTCTGTGATTCTGTTAGGTCCTAATTCTCTCCATGTGTTGTATTTGGATTGTAGACATTTTAGTCAAGGCTGATGTTAGCATTGGATGTTTAAGTGACAGGCAGTGCAATGCCTGTCACTTAAAGTGCTGAAGGACTTTGCAGATGAAGGCATTAGATACATAAGAGTAAGTCAGTGAAAGTGAGTACCATAGTCAGACAGAAGTAAAGATAAATTATGCTTGGAGCATCCTAGTCTAAATCAGGAATTCTTATTAATACATGTTCAAAACCCTTCTCCTATATCTAAGAATAGTCCTTAAAGGAATTTGGTCAGCATAAGGTTTTACCAAAGTATTACTGAAAAATACTGCTTGCCTCTCAGTTATTCTAATTAAATGACATAACAATGGAAATACTCTGCCAAATAATATTCACAAATTTTATTTATGGCATTCATACATAAAATACGTTTTATCTAATTCCCTGAGATGACCAGTATTATTACCTGTAATAATAATAAATAATAAATATTAGTTAAATTAATAATACAGGTGAGTACCACGTAAATGTTGCAATTATTTGAAAAGATTACTTAACCGAATCTTCAAGCTCTTCCTCCAGCCAACAAGCAGCATTTACTTATTTTAAAGAACAATATACTAAGACACAAAATAGTTCTTATACTATCCTCTGCTTCACTCTGTGGAAAAAGTTGACTACAGAAATACACTTTTACAGAGAGTAGAAGAGTGGCTTTCTCCTTCCCTTCCTTGTAAAGGGATGAGTTTTCTTTCATTCAAAATTCATATTCTCCTCAAAAGCAATATATTTTCTTAAGTATTACACAGAAATGAGATAGTTAGCCAGGTAGTTACTAGGTTGATTGGTAAAATACCTGTTTTGCTCCTAGCAGATGCCTCCCCATCTCTACTCATCTAAATTGCCAGAGATAGGGAAGTATTAGCAGATCCCTAACTCACAGACATGGGTGAAAAATGCTTATTTTACTATGCTGGAAAGCTATTTATCAAGAACACCATTTTTACATGCTGGTTATGTCAAAGCAGAATCCCTGGTGTGACTGAAGCTGTGCTTTAGTGACAGCTGTGTGACAAGCAGTAATTGAACATATTTAAAAATCCACCCCGTGTACTGAACAGATTTCAATGTCTGCTTTGTTTAAGGTCCACTGAGTTGTGAAATGGTTGCTTCATTCACACAGATGTTAATATCTCCAGGCTCTTCTTTGTTGTTCCTCATTTACATATTTGCAGTTAGTTTGCTGCTCATGAAGTCAGACGCAGCTACTTGTCACTACTCTCTGTTAGAATAATGCATGTTCCAGACAAAATATGAGAAACTGTAATTACACCTCATTAAGATTTAAGGAGAAAAATAATAAGAAACATACCAATAGGTGTTCAGTCTCCAGTGCTTCATTAGTTTCTTTACTATTTAAATACCTGGCTCTGATGAATATAAATTACTTAGGGAAAACAATATAGTTTTGAATCAGTTTAAGCTCCTCTTTTTGTCTCTTCATGTATGAACACATTGTGAAGTAATGATCCAACAAGATATTGAAGTTTTATATGGTAATTAAATGCTATACTTGCTCATTCCATTGCAAAAATGTAAGTTTCATTTAGTTTTATCCATTCTTTGGGAATCACAATACGATTCTGAATACTCCAGAGAACTTATTTCAGTGAATAAAAAGTACAAATAAATTTATTAGTAAATAATAAAACAATAAAAAAAATGTGGTTGTTGACTGGTTAAGCTGCAGGCATTAAATTCTGATATCAGTGATAATTCATATCTGAAGTAAATTCCATATCAAGATGTGAAAGTGTCGCATTTACAAAGGAAAATAATGATTTGCCTTTACAGGATATAACAAAAAAAAAACAAAGTCAGATCATGATAATTTTGTCACATGTTGTTTAATATCACTACAGAAATGTCAAAACCCCAAAGTATATTACAGCCGTAACAATAATATACCAGCTAAAACCAAGTTCTGGGTTTCAGGAGGTTGTCATTCTTCTCTATAGTTCCATTAATTGCTGTTACTGTGATTCTCTTCAAATTTTTTTACATTCTTGTAATAATTTTTAATCTAAAATTATTATATTTACATCTTACAAGGTCTCAGCAAGTTTATTTTGTCAGATTACTGGTAGTCTAAAATATGTTATAATCCTGTGTGATGAGTTGGCCTCGGTTGGCTTTCAGCTACCCACCCAGCTGCTCTCTTACTCCTGTACCTCAACAGGACGGGCAGAACGTAAGACAAAAAAGATTGTGGGTTGAGGTAAAGACAGGGAGATGAGTTACAACGACCATTGCAGGCAAAATGGGCTCAGGAAAATTAGTTTAATTTACTGCCAAATAAAATAGACTTGGGTAGAGAGAAACGAAGAAAAAAACTAAAACATCTCACGCCCTTCCCTCTCCCCCCATTTCGTTTTTCCCCATGATCAATATCAGTCCTTCCTTCAAGTGTCCTCTACCTCCTTCTCATCTCCGAGTAGTACAGGTGTCATGGGGAATGGGAGGTTGTGGTCAGTCCATAAGAGCTGCTTTTTCCTCTTCACACTTTTCCCTTGCTCCACTGTGATCACTTCTCATAAGCTGCAGTTCTTCTGGAAATATTCATCTCTTCTGGTGTGGGTCCTCCATAGTTGGCCTTGCAGAGGCCACACCTGCAGCAACGTGCTGCCAACACTGTCACCAGCACCCAATACATCCTGCAAACTAATTTTACCTATATTGCTTATTCCAAAATTATTTTCTCAGGGGTATTTACTTTAAAACTTATTCCATCTCCAAATGAAAATATATGAACTAGTATAAACCTAGTGCTTTGCTACTTACAGATGAAGACTGAGATAACATCCCACAAGGTTAAAAACATTTTTGCCTCCAGTGAAATGTTAGGGCGCTGGCTATAATGAAATGGATAAGGTTAATTGCCAATTACATGGCAATAGCTTAGAGGGGTTTCTGTTAAAAAAAAACATATTTTGTTAACCTGAGAAAATTATATTTGTGAAGTTATTCTGTTCACAGCATAGGTTACAGCTGTGCCCAGCTTTCTAAGGGTAAGGGAACCACCACAACTTGCAGCATTGACAATTCTGAAATTCTGGACTTTCTGAGAGGGTTTGGGTGTGTGTTTGGGTTGGTTTATGGGTTTCTTGTTTTGTTTTTTAGTGGGGAGTTTTAGGAAATATGACTGTTATGAAAGGTTATTGTGATTTAACCCCAGACAGAAACTAGGACCTCACAGCCTCTCACTCCCCAGAAGAGTAAGGAGAAGAGAAAGAAAAGAGGAGAAAGGGGAAAAAAATCCCAAAACCTCATGGGCTGACAAAAAGACAGTTTAATAGCACAAAAATGAAAAAGGAAAATAACAATAATGATAGTTATAATGGTAAAAGAATATACAAGACACAAGTCACTCTCAGCGCCTGGTGATTGGTTGCCCAGCCCAACCTGAGCAGAATTTGTGGATTCAGCCCCCTGACCAACAGCCATTTATATACTGAGCATGACATCTATGGTACAGAATATTCCATTGGCCATTCCTTTGTTCTGTCTATGCTCCTTCTCAGCCTCTATGGGAAGTTGACAGAAGTCCTTTACTAGTGTAAACATCACTTAGCAACAACTTAAACAATATGCATTATTGATATTCCTTTCACGCCAAATCCGAAATACTAGAAAGAAAACCAACCCCATCTTAGCTGAAACCAGGACACAGACAATCTGAACTGATTTGTGTTTTCATTTCATTCTAAGTTATTACAGGGAATTACTATAAAAGATAATCCAGCAGATCATATGAAGAGTCCAGTGTTGCTTTTTTACCTGAGTTTACAAATTAGAACAAATAACAGTAAGCAAAATGTATAGGTGGGGATTATGTATACTACTATGGTGACAGCATTAAACAGATTAGTGGGAACTCATAAATGAGAATACATTTAGCAAAAACACCTAATGGCACACCATCTAATGGTGATTAATGGGACCACAGCTAGAAATGTATACATTTGGCAGGAGTAGCTACTGGCAAAAAAAACCTATTATCATCAAGATCAGCAGTAATTCATGTGAATCCTCACTATCCAAATTGCCTCCAACAGAGAGAGGTTGGAGAAACCTGAAAATTCAGCTTTATTGTAACAAAGACCAGAATTAAAGAGTCTACATACAAGTGTCTAAGTAGAAGCCAAAAGCCTCTGAATGCTTTAAAATCGTGAAAGACATCGGGTATGATTGAATTATTTACAGAGGCATTTAGTGCTCTCTGAGATGCCTTACGATCTTTTATTAACCTTCTTGCTGGTACTTAGGTCATGATTCTCCTCATCCTGTTTACCTGCCTCATGTCTCCAGTGTCTCAGACCGTTTCAGGTGGGGTTAAGATGCTTAAGTTTTTCTCCTAGTTAATATATTCAATGAAGCCAGGAGGAAGAATTGAACTCATCTTGGAGCAGGTCTTTAATGTCTCACATCTGAGACTTCTCAATGAAGCTGGCAGATATGACAGAGAATCCACACTTTCATGTGCTTTCATGTACTTTCATGTACGTTACTTTAATGTACTTTCATATATTACAGAAGTAGCTAGACACCAGCTGGGTTATCTTGTGCTATCTCAAATGACACAAAATGTCTGTTTTAGTCTAAGACTAAATGAAATCTCATGTCCATTCACTATAAGGGGAATTAAGCCATCTAGATGACAGACAGGACCTTCATATAGATGTCTAGATTTAAGTGACTTACTAAATATACTTCTATTCAATGGGCTATTTGTTTGCTTTACCATAATTGCCTAATGCCTCTTCAAACATCAAAGGTTATGTAGCCTAGCAACCAGATGACATTTCAGATAGGGCATGGCTCCCCTACAGATCTCCCATCCTATAGCAGTCTTTCCCATACAGAAATCTTGACCACTTGTGACCTGTAAACAGCAATAAGTTTTTATGTTCTCAGGTTTAGGTAGCTAAATCAATACTATTATGTGGGTTTTTTCCCCTGAATTTTTATTTCCTTATATCAATTGTGTATCTGGATAGATTCATTTATGTAATTTTACCTTTTTCTGGACAGGGATGTGGAATAATGTTGTGTTACGTAGTTTTAAGACAGAACTTTTGAATTATATCCAAGTCCCATTGCTGTTAAAAACTGCAGCAGTCACAACTGATAGTGCAGAGAAAGAAGCTGTTTATACTTTACAATTATTAATGACTATTAGTAATTAAGCCTTATATTACAATTTTATGATGCAAAAAATAAAAAAGGCAGAAAAAAATAATGAAAATATATTCTTCATTTAACTTCCTTCAAAGTGAAATGGAGGCAAGGAAGATGTCAAGAGAATGGGGGGGGGGTCGGGTGGGTGTCAGAAGAATACACAGCCTAGTCCAGAAAAGAGGATAAAAATAGATAATATTCTTTAAGCCATGACACATTATCTGTTAACTCTGTAAATTACTGGACCCTTAGGATTTTAATGGCTTTCTCTCTGATTAAGAAAAATGTCCCTTCATATCTTATACTCAGGTGCACTGGAGGACATTTGATTTTCCATCTTCTCAGAGACATTTACTTGGCTACAACATTCTGACTTCCTCACATTTTATAGCCTTCTTACCTTTGTGATTAAAAAGCCCTAGCCACAGACTTATTTTCCTAGACATCTTCAATTCAGTTTGAATTTTCCTGAACTGATTTATAAATTGGATATACATGAAGCACTTACAGGGGAAAGATGCTGTGTGCTGCTGTTCTCCACCATCACCAGGGAATTATTTTTAGTGTTGTGAGGGTTTCTTTGGTTTGAGTTTTTTTTTTAGATTTTATTTTATTCTATGGTTTTAACTATGTTTTTCCTGATGACAGTCTGCCTGTAAGATCAGGTCTATGGAATTGTGTACAGGGGCAGACTCAAGGTATTATTTGTTACTGTGAACATTCCCCAACCAATTTGGATTTACTTCTTTACCATGTCTTTTTAAGGGCCAATCACAATTTATCAGATTGATTCATTACTCTCATCCTTCACTGACTCTCCATAATGGCACCCACATCATCCAATATATTTTTCTGATTGCTCGAGTTCACATCACTTTAAACTGGTAATACTTTTTTTTCTTGCTGGAAAGCATGTGAAGCCACTAGAGAGAACAGGCTTCTTAAAGAACTGCAAGAAATAAAGTTGCAGCAAAGTTGCTTGCTTCGGTTAAACTACTGACCGAGTTTAAAATAAAATCAATTGAGCAAATCAGAAAGCGTTATTAACTACATCAAGTCTAAACCACTCTAGACAGAGTAACTTACTTCTCCGTAAAAAGAGGTACTGTGGATTAAAAAGATGAAAGGTCATATTCATATAACCACAGTATTGGAAATAATCTCGCTTGTGTTTTCTTGGGTTACATGTATGTAAGTATAATCACAAATTGTTCTACAGTATTAAAAACCAGCAAAGATGTCTCTTTGGTATATGTGCAATATAAACACTAAATTTGAAAACTAAAGTTTTGATAAAGTACATGAATAAATTATGAAATAGAGCATTTAAATATTAAAATACCACAGATTTTAAAAATGGGTAAGAATGTTTTATTGAAGTAACTGCCAGTCCGCTAAAGTTTGAGAGCTTTTATGCAAAAAATTGAGATTGAAATTAGGACTTTTTTTTATATTTTCATGTAGGCATAACAGTTAGGCTAAGTCATTACAATGTCATCTACAATAAGACTTCACAGTGGAAATTGACAGACATTCTCAGGAGGCCATTTCCACTACTGCTTCCAGAAGGCTTCCCTGGGACCAACAAAAACATGGATAATAATTGGTTAGTACATCTGTGAATTATATCTTGTTAGTATCTACATCACTCATTTCAGGACCTAAATGGATCACACATCTCTTGCTTTTTCCACCATTTTTTATTACTATAAACTACAGACATCAAAATATAATATTGTTATAGATAGGAAGTAGAAAACTGTATACATGTTACAAAAGCAAATCCATCTCACTTTTCTGCTTTTTTTGTTGTTTTGTTTTATTATGTGTTTGTTAAGAGCACTTCAGGTGAGTAGAACACTATTTAATTGAGTGCTCTGTAAATAGCTCGGTTTTCTTTGAACACTGGAAAGAAACCAGTATCTCTCAAGTGGTATTTATCTAATTTTTAAAAGAAATTTTAACAAGATTTAAAAAAACCAAACAATCTTTTGGTAAGAATTTTGTATAACTTAGATGAAATTAAGAAAACTAGCTTTCAGGTAGCTAAACCTGTAAATGATGAATCTTAGTCTTCATTCTTTAATTCTTATTCTTTTGAAATCAAGGGCAAATGTCTCTTGACTTTAATAGGAAAACTAGCTAGCACATACAACTCACTCCTCAATCTCTAAGAATTTAATATAATATAAAAAATAGAACTTATTTGACTAATCTGATTTCCTATTTTATTTTTTGTCTTTTTTAATTATTCTGAAGCAAATATAAGAGCGGTAACTGCCCTCTCTACTGTTCTAAAGCTACAGCCAACCTCAATTAGCAAACAATTTTCTATCATTTGCAGCACTGAAGCACTGTTATTTTCTTTCTTATTCGTTTTCATATTTTGAATTCTTTCAGTCAAACTCCTATCATGTATTTATCTACCAACTAGATATTAGAGATTCTAATGAATGTACATGATTAAGAACCATCAGTAGAGGATATAGTAATTGCTCCATATTTTATCCTGCACAATATTACTGCTGAGATCTGACTGTTCTTTCTGTGGTCCACTGGCAGCTGCTAAACTTAATGATGCAAAATAAATTGTCCCCTCTGGACAACACTAGTGTTGGGGGGGTTTTGTTGCTGTTTGGTTGCTTTTTTAGTTAAGACCATTCTTCATATATTTTAAAGAAGGTTTTCCTAACTTTAGACAAATTAATAATTTTCCTCTTTCAAATCACCTCAAGATTTGTAATAGGCAAGTCAATCAACGTATGCCCATATTACCAATGGCAAACTAAAGAAAAGAAAGGTTAAGTGGGCAGGTGCAAAATTTGTGGTGATTCATCTTGCCTGTCTTCTGGCATGTAAAAAGAAGATCTCCAGTGCAAGTAGTATGCTAGACGTTTTTTTTTTTTTTCATGAACAGAAATAGTCTCCTCCATAGGGCAATTCACTTATGTGTATGATATCAATCTTAAAAGGAGATGAACTGCCTCTGGAAATGCCTATTTCTTTTCATAGATCATAAAGAGTGCTTAGATGACTAGTTTATCCTGAACACTTAACTTTTAGCTAGCAGAAGTTAGATGAAGTGAATCCAGGACATAACATTTAACTGAAATACAAAACAATCACTTGTGATATTTTAATGTTAGTTTCATAAGAAAGATTATAATCTTGACAATTTCAATAAAATTTGTAATAAATACAAATTAAATTCAGGCTTTATGCCTTCATCTGTCCACCTGAAGCTGTCTTATGCCATTTGAGATACCATATGATATTTGAAGCATATGTGGAGTCTAACAAATTAGACATAGGATTTAGAGGAAACCTGCACCTGTCTGAACTGGCAGCTAGAGGCCACCTAGAATATATTAGAACACTTCAAATGGCATTATTACACTTATATTTGTACAATTGAAAGCAGTCACTAACAAGCCCTGTACTATGATACCCAGCAAAGCTAGCAAGCTCTGTGGCTAACCCAGGACCCTGCCAATTAAAAAATGAGTAACTGTAACTATAAATGCATTCTAGTATGCTCCAATCAAGGCTCCTGTTTCCAGAGCCCCACACTGGGTGCCAAAAAGTGGGCATGGAGTTGAACCTAACCAATGGCCTGACACCCACAGATGCTTACTCACTCCCCTCCCTGATATGACAGGTAGAAAATTGAAGGAAGATGAAAAAACTCATAGATTGAGATTACAGCAGTTTAACAGGTGAAGCAAAAGCTGCATGTACGAAAAAGTAAATATAATTTTTAAAAAAGAAAGAAAATAATTTAATCACTGCTTCCTATTGACAGCAGATGTTTAACGACTGCTTGGAAAGCATGACATCAGCATGTGTAACAGTTTCTTGGAAAGACAGACACCATAACCACTAATGTTCTTTTTCCTTCCTTCTTTTCTTGAACTTTTATTACTGAGGACAACATCATATGGTATGGAATATCTCTTCGATACATTTAGGTCAGCTGACCGCGCAGTGCCCCTCTCACGTTCTTGCGTATCCCTAGCCTGCTCACTGTATGGCATAGAATGGGAAAAAGATAAAGGCTTCACACTGTGCAAGTGCTGCGAGCATTGGCTACGAGATCATCTGGTCTTACCCCTCTGCTGAATTAGAGTCAGCTACAGTCCAGGTTCCTCAGGACTATGCCCAGTTGTGTTTTGCATATCTCCACAGATGTAGATTCTACAGCCTCCCTGCAGAAACTATTCCATCATTTGACCACCCTTACAGTAAAAAAAACCTTTTTTCTCATGTGCAGATGGAATTCCATGTGTTTTTTGAATGTTGCCTCTTGTCCTAATAGTGAGCACGACTGAGAAGAGTCTGCCTTCTCCTTTTTCATTCCCTCTCATCAAGTGTTTCAACACATTTTTAAAATCCCTGCTGAGCCTTCTCCAGACCAGAGTCAAATTTCTCTCAGCCTCTTGTGGCGGTGTGCTCTCCCTGGTTTTCCCCCCCCTCTCCCTCTCGGCTCCTGCCCGGCCTTGGCCACCACGGCCATCACAACAGCAGCTGTGATAACTTGCACCCGGTCTCTGGGGGATGGCTGGCAGCATAGTCAAAATACTGTCTGGAGAGGGGACTTAGAAATTTTGTTGCCATGAAAATATGACTATAGGTCAATTATCTTACTGTATAAATAGTGGACAGCCCAAGAGCCCTTTGAGCTCTCCTGTATGGCAGTGGGCTGCACGCCAGGATCTCCCCTTTGGTGAGGATGCTCACTGAAGGTTCTACTCCTCGAGGTTGAGAGATTCCTTGCCACAACAGAGTTTCCGGTTCTACTCCTCGAGGTTGAGGGAATCCTTGCCGCAACAGAGTTTCGGTAAGTGACTAATAGCATGCTAAACTTTGAAGTTTTATCTAAGTAATGTAAAGGATTAATTGTGCATATATAATCCTTTAGACATAAACCGTTGACCAAGTCTGGGACTAGGATTGGATCCAGCCGCACCTAGACTCCTCTCTGAGAAGGAGTTTAGAAAGCAAGGGGGTCCTTTCTGAACCTCGTGACTCAACGGGAGGGTCTCCCTGACAGTTCTGTCTGACCCTGTCCTCTGTGCAGTAAATAATAGAGTGTACCCTGACATCGAATCTTATAAATCGCATTTACCACTGGTTTCATCACACTACTGGTTTTGTTAAATCACTGTTTCACCTTAATAAATATTTCTCTGCTTCACTCTAACTAGTGAAGTTAATCACTCCGTCCGCGACACCTCTGCTCATTATACCTCATAATCCAGGTTTGTAATGAAGATGTGAAATAATAGTGACTCCAGCAGTGATCCTTTATGATCAGTATTGGAAAAATATACTTAGAACAAGTGTATATGTGTATGTATATGTGTGTGTGTATATGTATATATACTTGGAAAAATTAACTATAGCCCTTTCAGGTCAAAAGGTCCATACTCCACTTTCCAGCTTTCAGGTCTGTAGTCCACCACTTTGGCTATAAGAACAGTCATGGCAGATTGTAACAAAGTTCTCACCAAGGTCAAGATAAATGAAATTTAATTCTCTCTCCTTGCCCAGAAGGCTAGTTATTTCCTCACAGCATATCATTGTGCTGGAGAATCATGAGTTGCTCTTGGTTATGCCCCTCACCATAGTCAATCATCTTTTTATTTTTCTCACGTGCCTGGAAATGGCTTCCATGAAGATTTGCTCTATAATCATAGAACAGCCCAGGTTGGAAGGGACCTTGAAAGGTCATCATGGTGTTGCTTTTTGTGGGAAAGGAAGTCTACCTGAGATTGCCTAGCAGCCTTTCCAATGGCATCTTGAAAACCTACGGCAATGGGGACTCTACCACATCCCTGGGGAGGTTTTTCCAGTGGTTGATATTCTCACTGTAAAAATATCCTTACATCAAGATGAAATCTCCCTTGGTGCAACTCATAGAATTGTGGTGGTTGGAAGGGACCTCAGAGATCATACATGTTGCCACTTATCTTCTTCATGCAGGTCCTTGTGAGTAGAGAGCCTCCATCCCCTCTGTAGCCACCCTTTAAATACTGGAATACTGATGAGGTCCTCTCAAGCCTTCTCTTCTCCAAGGAGAAAAGACCTAACTCTTTCAGTATTTCCTCATCTTTGTGGCACTCCTTAGGATCCACTCCAGGCCGCCTGCCTCTTTCTGGAGTTATGGGGACCAGAACTGCATGTAGTACTCTAGGTGCAGCCTGACAAGCGTTGAGTAGAGTGGGATGATTATGTCTCTGTGCTGGTAATGTCCCTGCGGATGCAGCCTAGGATTTGATTTGCCTTTGTTGCTACAATGGTGCACTGTAGCTACAGTGGTGCACTGCTACAGCAGTTCAGCTTGTTCACCAGGAACCCCAGGTCCCTCTCAGCTGGGCTACTCTCCAGCTACAAAGATCCTAGCCTGTACTGGGCTCTGCACAGAACCTTATGCTTGTCTTTCTTAAATTCTGTGCTGGTCTTGCTAGCCCACTCTTCCAGCTTGTTCAGGTCTTTTTGTAAGATATCTCCCTTCTGACACATCTACCTCACCACCCAGTTTGATGTTATCAGAAAACTTTGTGAGGGCACTTTCAATCCCATCATCTGAACCACTTATGAAGACATTGAACAGCGTGGGGTTGAGTATCAATTCCTGAGGGACACTGCTTGTGACAGGCTGCCAGTCTGAGTAAAAATCATCCATTACTACCCTCTGTGTGGGACTTGTCAGCCAATTTTCCACCCATCTCGCAGACCACCAATCCAATCTATATCTTGCCAGTCTGTCTAATAGGAAGCAAACTGGAAAACGGTGTTGAATGCTGTGCTGAAGTTCAGGTAAACAAAATCCACTGCTCTCCCCACGTGGACAGAAAGTGTTACTTTGCTGTATAGGGTGGTCAGGTTTGTCAGGCATGATTTGCCTAAGGTAAATCTGTGCTGACTTTTCCCAGGCATTTCCTTCATTTGGCTTGTAATAATTTCTAAGAGGATTTGTTCTATTACTTTACCAAGGATTGAAGTAAGGCTAGTAGGCCTATAGCTGTCTAGGTCCTTTTTTGGGCCCTTCTTGTTGATGGGTGTGACATTCCAATGATCCCAAAGACTAAGGTGAACTCTAGGATCTAACCTATGATTCTGTGGACCCTTGCTCTTGAAATTGAGAGTCATGTTTGTCCATGTCCAGCCATTACGGACCTCCTCAACCACCAACAACTTTTAAAACAGGATAAAAGTCCTTACAATTATATCTGATAACTCAGCACATTTATATACATCCTATCTGGTTGCTTTGACTTGTGTAGTACCCAAGTAGACACTAATTTGATTATATTCTACTAGAAACTGTCTGTCTTTCCTACAAATTTCCAGACCTGGGAAACCTTAGGGTAGACCTTTCCAGCAAAAGCTTACGTAAAGAAGACATTTTGTAGCTCATATTTTCTGGTTTACTTGTCACTAGATCATCAGGCTCATTCAACAGCTGTTTAACATTATTCTTGATCTACTTTTTCTACTGATCGTTTTTATTAAAGACCCTGTTGTACTAGACATTTGTCACCAGTTTCATCTTCAGGCAAAGTTTGATCTTCCTAATTCGAAGTCTGGGATGGGCATTTTATTAGTAGATATAATATCTTCTTTTCTTTTTCTTTTTTCTTTTTTGTTTATTTTTATTTTTTAATTTATTTTTCAGCTTCCCTTAATACTACATATAGGATTTTACAGAAATCTGCTTGAAATCTCTAACAGTCTATACTTCAATTTCTAAACCGTTATGTTTCTGGGATAAAGCCACAAATTACTCTTTTAAATTCAACTATAAATCATCTTTAATTCAACAATTCAATCTTCTTTTAATTTCAACTCTTGAGTATTCACTGACAAAGAGCCTTCTTTCCATTTTTACTACCCAAGCAGAGAAATCTGGATGAATGCACTCTGTGTGAATATATTTCTCACGTGATGATGTGTAGATAAAGATTCATTACTGTAAGTGATCAGGAATAAATGAGAACTCTAGAATATACATGGAAAGGTGTACACGCTTCTCTCCAAACAGATTCTATGAACAGAACAGACAAAAATTACTTCAAAAAGACAAACATAAATTGAATAGTAAAAGAATATGACAAAACGAGAGTTATTTTAGATTAATAAAGTACATAAAAATAATTTGTAGTATTTTTCTTACTTTTTCATTGTCTTTTTTGCATCATCACAGCCATTTACATAACTATGTGATTGCTAACTTTAAAGTAATCCAGTGAGTCATGTAGATTGACCTTTTAGTTACTACTGTTTGACTCAAAATTAGTTTTATTAAGACCAAAGGGTAGTTCTACAATTCACCAATATGGATTACTAAAGAATTCATACTTACTCAATTTTGGCAATTAAATGGATTTTCTTGTACTGTGTGAAGTCTAAAATATAATATATATGATTAATTTGATTTTTTTTTCTCCTTTCTAAATTATTAGATTGGTCCCTGTGTAATTGCTGTGCCCAAGGAATCTCAGAAGAAAAAGATTAATCTCTAGACAATCAATTTCTGATAAGAGAGAAAGCTGCTTCAGGATTGCTTTACTGTCCCTAAAGAAAAACTGTTCATCTAAGTAGAAACAGCATATAGAATCTTGCTTCTCCATTAGAACACTGAAACTATTAATTTCTGCATACTGCAAGCCACATAATCAATGAAAGACACAATATTTCAGTCTAGCCATAGCAAAAGAGCAATGCAGTGATTAAAGAAGTTGCATAGGGAGGAAATGAGCAAATATATATAGCATATATCTCAATTAATACTTTTTTTCCATAAACAGGTGAAAAAGTGATATTCTGGGTTTCTCAGCTCTGTCTATAATTTTACAGGGTAGGAACAGGAAAATACTTACTTTAATGGTATTATAAATTTCTGTAGTTTAGTGTTCAGAAAAACTACGAGTTTAAACTACATCTAAAAGCACATTTTCAAGATCATAGTTTGCTGTCATATCAAATTCATTAACTTGTCAAAATATAGAAATTTTGCAGTGTTATGCTATTAACACTTATTTGATTGCTGATCCAGTAAAAAAAAAAATATCCTGCACATGCAAGGAATCTAAAGAGAACAACTCGTGAGAAACAACTTTGTCAAATTTTAGACAATCTTTAGCTTCTTGCTAAACCATAAGATGTTCTCTTCATATACCATTTAGGTGTAGATAAATACTCTAAAAAAAATTATCCAACACCCCTCCTGTAGGATCTGCCTGTATTTTTCTAACAGAAAACACTGGGGACGGAGATGTGTCTTAAATTCTACACCTCTGTGGCCTTTAGTCCTCAAAGTTATAACCAGAGGTAAATGCTGTCGAAGTTCTTAGGGTCAGAGACATAAAATCCTCTTTTTCAGCAGGTGTCTGCAATTGCTTTTCAAAAGAACAGAGTAGGGCTCATCTTCTCTTATTAAAACACAGATGAACAATAAATATGAGAATAATTAACAAGTTTCTATATATTTGAACATCTGAAGCATTCCCAGGAGATAAGATCCTTGATCTCTCTACCCTCATCAGTACGAAGGAGCTCAGACACAAATCTTCTGAATTACAGAACACAATTAATGACTTAAACTAAAGGCAAGGTTTTATGGAGTCTTTCTATACCCTTTACTGAAGCTGTACATCCGTTATTAAACAAGGGAATGATAGTTATAAATGGGAAAGATTAATGTGCAGGGCATTCTAAAGGGGGCAAATGCTCTGCTATCTTTCTACCCTCTAGAGCAAACTAGTTTCAAAACGTGTGATAAAATTCAAAAGAATAATACTCTAGATAATTCTCAAAAAATGTTACTAAAAATAATCTAAAAATAACAAGTCTATTTTTAAAATAAGGAAACAATAACTTCATGTAATCTGGTCTAGTTACACTCCCATTACATTTACTTCATTGGCAAGAGTCCTGACTTAAATCACAGAATCACAGAATATTCATGGTTGGAAGGGACCTTTGAGTCCAACCACAAAAAAACCCCAACAAAACAACATGCACAACCCAAACCAACACACACTCACACCACACACACCCACAGACAGACAAAACCCAAAAATCTCGGGCATTAGAGCATGCCCTGAAGTAGTGCCATGTCTAAATATTTCTTAAATACCTCCAGGGATGGTGACTCCACCACCTCCCTGGGCAGGCTGCTCCAGTGCCTGACCACTCTCTCAGTAAAGTAATTATTTCTAATATCTAATGTAAACCTCCCCTGCCACAACTTCAGACCATTTCCTCTGGTCCTGTCATCATTCCCTTGGGAGAACAGGCCAACACGCACCTCTCTACAACCTCCTTTCCGGTAGTTGTAGAGGGCAATGACATCCCCCCTCATTGGCTCTCCTCTGGACACGCTCCAGCTCTTCAATGTCCTTCCTGTAGTGAGTGGCCCAGAACTGAACACAGTACTCAAGGTGAGGCCTCACCAGTGCCGAGTACAGAGGCTCTGGTGGGCTCTCCCGCCAGCTCCCTGGGTGAATCCCATCCGGCCCCATAGACTTATGCGTGTCCAGGTGCATAAGCAAATTATTAACTACTTCCTCCTGGATTATGAGGGGAGTTTTTCTGCTCTCCATCCTTATCTTCCAGCCCAGGAGGCCGAACACCCTGGGGGTAGCTGGCCCGACTATTGAAGATGGAGGCAAAGAAGGCATTAAGTATCTCAGCCTTCTCCTTGTCCTTGGTCACAATGTTTCTCTCCGCATCCAATAAGGGATGGAGATTCTCCTCGACTCTCCTTTTGTTTATGTATTTATAAAAACATTTTTTGTTGTCCTTTATATTAATGGCCAGGTTGAATTCCAGTTGGGCTTTTGCCTTCCTAATTTTTTCTTTGTATAACCTAACAAGATCTCTGTCCTTCACAAGATCTCTTGTACTCCACATGATCTCTGTACTCCAATGCAAGGGAGAACACACATAAACCCCCAATAATATAACTGGCTTAACTTTTTTATAGTAACTGTTTATCATGTTCTGATGCAATGCATTAGACTTAGAATATAAATTATTTCTTAAAATATGAATTGTTTTTAGCTTATATTTTAGAGTTTTGTGTCTTGTTCATAGGCATATCTTTACATTTGCAAACCAAAGGGGTTTATTGAGTATTGAGTAGGCAAGTTCCTGTGATAGCACAATGCTTGCACTCAGAATCATGTGTGCTGGTTTTAACTTCTCACACCTGCCCACCATTGAGCCATCTGGGAGTGCACAAGAAGTTGATAGGGGACATAGTCAGGACAGCTGACCTTAACTGACCAAAGGAATATTCCATGCCATATGATGTCATGTTTAGCATATAAAGCTGGGGGAAGAAGAAGGAAAGGGGAGACATTTGGAGTTATGGTATTTTGTGTTCCCAAGTAATGATTGCACATGATTATGTCCTGCTTTCCTTGGGGTGGCTGAACACCTGCCTGACAATGGGAAGCAGTGAACGAATTCCTTGTTTTGCTTTGCTTGTTAAACTCTCTTTATCTCAACCCATGAGTTTTTCCACTTTTACTCTTCTGATTTTCTCCCCCATCCAATCCTGGGAGATGAAAGCAACAAGCAACTATGTGCTTTTTACTTGCCAGTTTGGGTTAAACAACACCACATATTACTGGCAGAAAGGAATTGAACCATAACCATAAAACCAAACATTTAATGGTAATCCAATTAACAGTCTAATAGTCTAATAGTCCAATTTATCTAATTATTACAAAGAAGCCTCACAAATAATACACTTGAAATTGTTATGCCAAAAAAATCTTGCTAATATCTAATAATTTTCTGTAGTACTCTACTCAATCATCCAGTGTTTATATGGGACCTTTGACTGATTTCACTCCTCAAGAAGAATGGGGGAAGTTGAAGACAAATTTTCAGATTCCTGAGGTCCTCACTCAAACACTATGATGTCTGCAGTATCATTAGACATTCAGTAATTACTACAAGAAGCTAAAGCCAGCTTAGGCCAAAGCAAACCCATATAGAACCTGACTTTTTGAACTGAAAGAATCTGCCATTTTCATAGCTCTAGCTCAGATCAGCGCTGGTCCCTACAACTTATGGTGGAGCAGATCTCCACACTGCAGCCCATGAGGAACCCCATGCTGGACCAGGTGGATGTGCCCTGAAGGAAGATGCAGCCTGTGGAGAATCCACACAGGAGCAGTTTTTCTGGCAGGATCTGTGGCCCATGGGGGACCCACACCGGAACAATCCATTCCTGAAACATTGTACCCTGTTAAAAGGACCATGCTGGAGCAGTTAATTAAAAAATGCAGCTTGTGGTATTCAACCACATTGAAGAAGCTATTTATTCTTAAATACTTACTGCAAAGACTCCACCACTTTCTGTTGAACACTTTAACCATTACAGATAAACATATTTGCCCTCTGTCTGAAAACAAGCTTGAACCTCCTCAGAAAAAGCAACAAATTTAACTGTTGGATTTTAAAGTTGGAAAAGAGGGGTAAAATCTGTATATACACATTCTTTTTCTTCAAAAGAGACAGCAGAATTTGTGCAGAAATGTAAAGTAGAACAACCAATGTTGTCTCTGTTGTTTCTTCATTTGTTATTGGGAATTGAAATGAGATCATATTTATCACTGCAAGTATGTGAAAGGAACACAATTCTGCCTGGCATGTATATAGACAGAATACACAATTAAATGCAAATGAAATGACCAGACAGGACATGAACAATAAGAAATTCTGTCTTGTGCATGCAAGAAGTATTTGTGAGACTACAAGAAAAAAACATACTGTTGGAAACCCTTCAGTCATTTTTTAGATCCTTTAGATCTAGACTGCAGAAACACAAAGAAGTTTTAAATAAAATACATTACAGCAAACTTTGCTTGTTTAACCTATTAAATGACAACAGAGAGTGGGAAGTTGTTTTGAAAAATTTTAAGAGCAGAAATAGTTTTCTACCTAACTGTATATTAAATAAAATTTAATAAATTGAATAACAGAATACATAGAAATGTATGTATTACCTCTATTAGTCTCTTCACATAACAGTTTTCATTTTAAGCAATGTACAGGTTGATACCTTTTTTATTTTTAAAAATTATGTCTTTTCTTTTTGTCATTTTCTTATTATAAAAGGAATAAAATGGATCTCTTTTTTCTCTCTTTACAAAGACAGTACTTAAATGACGCTGAGACTGAATTTTAAACATTGTGAATTTTGTATTTCAGTGAGTTCTCTGTGCTCCCTATTTCACATACCATCCTGTCAAATCTAACAATGATTTATTAAAAACAATAATATTTAAAGAACTCAGGAATGCTTAATTACTGGACAACCCAGAATTTTCAAATTAAATAATTAATAAGTTATACAATGAATATGTTATTTAGACTGTATAGTTTTTGTGTCTCCAGCTCAGTATTTCCATTTAATCTTAACCATGATATCTTAGCCCCATCAAGCAAGAGCATGCATAAATGTAATTTTAGTTAAATGATGGATGTTTATTGTGTGCAATCTTTAAATTCTTCATTGCTGACCATAGTAAGAAAACACACAGTCAAAGCAGATGTTATCAAATACTGGGAATCAGTAAATTCTCTGCAAACACTGCTCACAAAAGCAAATAAAAGATTTACCTCTTTTATCTGTGATGCTTTAATGGACTCAGAATTTGCATTTCAGTGATTTCTATCCAGTTAGTGAGATTTATTAATCTCTTCTTAGGTTTCTTGTAGTTTAGTTAGAGAATGAGAAGAGATATGCATTTTGGGCTTCTTCAAAATTATAGCTTTTGGAACTGAAAAGTAAAATCCTAGGTTAAAAATAATCTGCTTGCTCAGATCCAGTTTTGTGGGGGCTTGTGCTCTACTTTTTTAGGGGGGGTGAAGTTGTTCTTTTTTGGAGTGTTTTTTGTGCTTCTTTTCTAAGCAAGTCACATTCATATAAGTGTTGGAGTTGCAGTAACAGCATATTCAGTGGAGCAAAACATACCAACGCAGCCCTTAATTGCTTGATGAATTACAGAGTTTGTTGCATGAATTCATAGTGATTTTTATAGGGTTTCTACAGATTGCGAAAGGTATGAGATTTTTTGGATAATAGATGTTGCACATTGTTATTCCCGAAGGAGTTTCTTTATTCAGTTAGTCACTATTCACTTACGCTGCTTGCTCGTCATTAGTTTTTTGTTGTTGTTGGATGAGAAGTCATAGAATCTGTAAATAGAAGCAAAGGACTACATTTTTAGAAGTATACATTTTTTTCCAGTGTGCTATCATACACCCAAGTGCATACATTTTTACCAGTCCCCCACCAGATAAAGACAGTAACGTAGTATATAAAGCTGACATCCATATATGTTCACCAAAAGATGCTAAATGCTAAAATTGAACTGGAAAGCAATATTATTATTGATAAAGTGCTTTCATAACTGCACAATACAAATGCAGGGAAAATACATGAAAAACAGTCTTCAGCCTGTTCTCACAGACATGCACAAATGCAGAAATGTACACTGACACATGATGGAAAGTAACTATGCAGCATTTCAGCAACAGTGTGAAAAGAAAGACCTTTTTTTTTTTTCTTCAATTTTTTAGACTGAAAGAATACAACAGTATAAAGTCATGTTAACAGTTCATAAGGTAATTATATTTTGGATTTATGTAAATGTTTTGAAAAGACATGTTTTGCCAGTAGTTCATAAAAATAATTTCTCATAAAGAAAAAAAAAAAAAAAGCATACATAAAAAGGCAGCAAACTGACTAAAAATAAATCAATAATATTTATATTTTGAAGGCAGCAATGGAAATGTTTATTCACAAGCCTGTAGTGCATTCACTAAAGCACACACTGAAAAATTGTAACAGGACTTGAAAAACAGGCTAACCAGTTTTATGACTAACAGTAGTCAGTCATATATACTAAAATAAGAGCAATCACATTTGAAGGTTTGGGGCATAGCTTAGTCTCTACATTGTTGAGGAGAGGTTTTTCCCTGTAGCATAGCAGTGCAGGATTGGCCAGATGCATTACAGGACTTGAGGAGGTCTTTTGAAATACAAGGATATTTTTGGACATTGATGGAGCTACCTTGAATCAATGACCCACCATAATACTCACAAAACAAATGGCACATAGTCGAGTATTTGAATATACACAGAACTGCATGAAGGGTGAACATGAAGGAGACATCAACACTATGTCACTGAGTCGATGAGAAATTTTATTCCAGGGATTGTGCTATATGAAGGAAAAAGATGTGTGTAAGACACTGATAAATTAGCATATTATAGAATAAATTAAGTTATTTAAATATTGGTTTAATGTGAATGTATATACCAAAAATGAATGCTTTCCCTCTTATCTTTTTAATCTCCTATGTTTTACAGAAATGAATGATAAAATAAGTTTTTTCATAAGGTAGAATTTTGCCTATGATAAACTTATACCAAAATACCCTCAAAGATATTCCAAAATATTTATTCTCTTAAGTAGAACTGAATGAATAATAATAAATGTAAAATAATGTAATAATAATAATAAAACAAATGTAAAATAATAAAAAAAAAGTTTAAAAAGTTGATTTTTTTTAAATATTTATTCTTATAAGGTTTGCATTTTGAACCTCATATATCTTAAGCAACTAAAATTCATCTATATTAAGTAAGACTTTTATTTTTTTTTAGATTAAGCAAAAAAATTGAGATTAGGCTAAACATGATATTTGTTAATTTTTATTTAAAAATGGGAAGGAAAGGGAAAAAATTCAAATTAAAATTGGCAATTTTTTAATATTTAGGTTTTGGGTTTTAAACAAAACCGTCTAATATTTAATGTTTGAATTCAGACTATAAATATGTTACTGCATTTTGAACTCAGCAGTAGGTGGGAATGTAATGAGGATACAGGAGAAGGAAATCCTTTCATAAATATGTAGACAATAACAAGAACTTTCATTTAATCCCACAAATAGTGAATATCGAGGTTGTGCGGAAGATTGCTTCAGTGCAAACACTGGCGTTTGTGGTGGCTGAAGTGTGCTATGAGGTGTAACATTCACACATAGTGCTTTAACCTGGACATGATAAAGGCACAAATCACTATGGCAGGACAAGGTGCAGACACCTGGCCTAACAAAGATGTGAATGGTGGAGGGAACACCCAAAAATAAGGTGCAGAAATAGCACAATCATTAGAGGATGAAGCACATTAGAGGTGTGAGCCAATTTTCTACAGCTTAGAGTAAAACAGGTTGTGAGCTAGACCTTTATTCTTGGCACACTTTTCCTGCCATTTCTTTTGCACTAGCTAGCTGTCTTAATGATTCAGTAGAAGTTCAATAATGAAGAAAACTTTTTTTCTCTACATATGCAGGCTAGGATGCAATCTGACTATGATAATTGACGGAATAGCTTCTTAAACCATGTATTGACAAATACGCTCAATTTCAAGATGAGAAGATTTCAGCATGTGGACTCTAACTAGATATTTTTTCCCTCTCTTGCCACAGTGGGAAAACTAAGAAGGCGAAAGGGGAGGCAGGTATTGTATTTGAAAAGAAATATAGCTGCTAACACAGAAATTTCAAATTAAATTAAAAGACTGAGTTCTGCGCAGCTGTGCTCCACACCTTGTGCTTCACAGAAGGAAGAATCAGTTCAAAACCAATATTTTTTATGTTCCTCAGCAGCACTATCTCTACTTATATACACAGTGAATAAATGTTTTTCTTGTTTGTCTGGAATTGTAAGGAAGACGACTGGACCTTGAACTTCACTGCTCTACAGCCAGCAAATATATCATAGAATCACAGGATCATAGACCTTAAAAGTCATCGAGTTCCAACGCCCCCTGCCATAGGCAGGGATACCTCCCACTAGACCAGGTTGCTCAAAACCCCATCCTGGTCTTGAACACTTCCAGGGTTGGGGCATCCACAACTTCTCTGGGAAACCTGTTCCAGTGTCTTAGCACCCTCATAGTGAAAAATTTCTTCTTGCTATCTATTCTAAATTTCCCTTCTTTCACTTTAAAAACATTACCCCTTGTCCTATTGCTACACTCCCTGATAAAGAGTCCCTCTCCACCTCTCTTGTAGGCCCCTTTTAACTACTGAAAGCCCGCTATAAGGTTTCCCCAGAGCCTTCTGTTCTGCCAGCTGAACAATTCCAACTCTCTCTGTCTGTCTTCATATGAGACGTGCTCCAGGCTTCTGATCATATGCTCTGCCATCCTCTGGACCTGCTCCAACAGGTCCATGTGTTTCTCGTGGTGCGGATTCCAGGCACTGGAACAGCCTGCCCAGGGAGGTGGTGGAATCACCATCCCTGGAGGTATTTAAGAAACGTGTAGACGTGGCTCTTCAGGGCATGCTCTAGTGCCCAAGATTATTGGTTTGTGGTGGGGTGTAGTGTGTGGGGTTGTGGGTGTGGGGTTCAGTTGATGGGTGGTGGTTTTGGGTTTGTTGTTTTTGTGGTGGTTGTGGTTTTTTTGTTTGTTTGTTTTTTTTTTTTTGTGGTTGGACTCGATGATCTCGGAGGTTCCTTCCAACCACTAAGATTCTGTGATTCTGTGATTCTGTGATTCCAAAGCTGGACACAGGTGGGGTGCTCCGGGTGGGGGTCTCACGAGAGCAAAGTAAATGGGTAGAATCACCTCTCAACCTGCTAGCCACGCTTCTTTTGATGAAGCCCAGAATAATCATTCTTGATTCACTGAAGTACTTACCCAGAAGCTTAAATCTAAAAACCTATTTAAGTTCCACATGATTTTGCTAAGAATCTATGTTCTTTGAAGAACAGGGATGGTTTTCTGAACTTAGACGTTTTTCAATAAAATAGTGGCTGATTTAAGAAATCTGGGAACCACATTTGAAGGGAACAAGATTTGAGTATGCTGAGGAAAAGTCTGTTAATGGAGATTCATTTTATAACAGATTTCAAGTTTTTTTGGGTCCAGCAATGTTCCGTTTGTTGAAGGAGAGCACAAGGACATACTATTTATCTATGTTCAAATTCATGGAAATAAGACCTAACATATTCAGGATAAATCATGGTAAACTGTCAGGATGAAAATCACAGAGAGCATTTTTCAGATCATTCTGCTTCAGACAGATCATTAAGCTGACACACATTTCATTTCAGGTTTGTATTTTTAAATACTTACAACAGCTGTGTGCTAGAGATTTATGGATTCTAATTTTCAATGTATTGTGAATAATGAGCACTGAATATTTAATATTTTTGTATATCATTCTCCATCATACTTTATAAGGGTAAAAAAGAGAGAAATACCGACTGTCTATTTCATTTAAAGTCTTCATTTCCATCAGTTGTTCATAAAAAATATGATGAGCATTCAAAAAGTGATGGGTGTTTAGAAAAAAAATTGTACAACCTAGCAAACATTGAAGGTGTGTGTTGGTTTTTTGATAAAAACAAAATCAAGTTTTCAGTAAAACCTATAATATTTTAAAATGCATTTATTCCTGACCAATATAATGAAGGTATTAAAAGGAAGTAATACATTGGTATACATCATGATAAATTAGTTATATTTTGAAAGTGCCCTAAAGTGTTACTATGATAAAACATGGTTAAAAAAAAAAGTACAAAAAACCCAAATAAAAAAAAAAAAACATGGAGAAGATCAGTGTGATGAAACAATGACTGTTTCTATACTGCTACACTTCTGTTTGAGCTTATATAAAATACCACGAGATGGAAGAAAAAGAAATAAACTATATGCTTGGATACTCAGAGGCAAAAAGCGACCTACAGGGAGAGGAAGGAGTGTTTAGAGGAAACAGATATTCTGCAACAACACTTCTGATCAGTTTACTTTTTCATTAGTATTTAATTCCTTAGATGTTGTGAGCTTAGTATCCTAGAATGAAAGAATGTAAGAAAAATATAATTTTTAATCAATATATTTACTGTGTTCAAAACAGAGCACAAAACATTCTTCCCCCACAGAAAACCAGAACATAAATAGGAAAAATAAATGAAATAAGTGAATTTGCTAGCTTAGGTATGATGCTTATTATGTAGAATAAGAGATCAAGAAAGTGCAGATGTATGTAGGTGAGCGAACACACATCTTGGGAATTTTAAACAAAAAACTAGATATATGAATATTATTTCAAATCAACCATATATTTCAGAAAGGTATGGCAGCTATATTTAAAAAATAATTTCAGAAACAGATCAGCTGGCTGCCTCTTTCTTTCTTATTATTTCATTAACTCTGAAGACCAAGTTGAAATATTGTCGAATTACAACTACACCACAAATTGAAGCTCTGATTTGAATGGGTCAGAGGACAGACATATTGCAGATAGGATTTCTGGAGGAAAAAAACACCAACCAATCAACCAAAAAAACAACAAAACCCACCCCAAATTTTATTTGTGTTGTGAATTTGTCCTAGTAAGAAATAAGAAATAGAATCTTAAAAATTACAGTATGCATTGTTCTAAAAAAATTCAGGCAAGAAAAATGAGTTCCTTGAATATCATGCAACAGAACAATATACACAGAAAATAGTGTTCTACAAGAAATAATTTTGAGGATACATATTCAGAGACAGAAGAAATTATATTTCAGTAGCACCTGAAACAGCAATCTAGATTAAGGCTATTTCCATCAAGCAGTATTCACAGACATGTTAAAATGTCCTGGTCACTAGCTTCTAATCTAAGTAAATTACAGAGAAAAACTAGGCAGGATAGGGAATTGAATTACAGAGTGAACACATTATACAGGATGTCAAATAACCGATCAGAAGAAAAATTTTTATCTCATTGCATTGAAGATGCCCACAAAATATCCATCTATTCAAAGCAGTCTTCTAGATACTTGTTATTGTCAGTAGAAAGGAACATCCATTACAAAGCAGATGTCCAATTAGATTAGTTGGACCCATAGTGTGTTTTCTCTTAAATATTGAAAACAGGAACATAAAATTACTAGTTCAGATGATGTTCTCACCACTGCAAATATCTTCCGTGATCTGATATGATCTCTGACAGTCTGCGGCCTTATTTGTTGGACAATATTGTGTCTAGAAATAATGAATTACAGGCATGTAACAGAAAACTAATACATAGATGCCAATAGACAAAACCAATTTTGATTAGTCTTGATTTTGCTTGCAGCAACAGAGAAATTCATGTGTAATATTTACATGAGGTAGGCAAAATGGCCTATATTTTATTCTAAAAGCCTTGATCTGAATTTCCTTCTCTTTTAATAATTGGTGTTAAGCAGTTTCAAATGTATTTTTATATCAGTCTATTTCCAATGAGTAAAGTAAAAATCCTAACTGTAAGTGACTTAATGAAGCAAACTGGTGATTCTGATGGCACATACCTCTGCAAAGACACATCAAGAAGTTTTTGTTTACACTTGTTATTGAATCTTTCCTTGTAACTATTTTAAGCATTTAAGATAGACACATCTACTCGTTTTCTTTTGCTGTGCCTCTCATGATGTTATTATGGGTCAAGTCACCAATTCAGGTCTATTGTAAACGCCAGTGTACATTTCTGAGATGATGTGACAGAAAGAAGTTCAAAATCAGGAAGACAAAGCCACAAGTATGCAGTCAAAGGAAGAAATGTGTTATTTCATACATTCCATATAACTTCTTGTTCATGTTCACTTCCTCATATGACAAGAGACATGAAGAGATTATTTTTATTTGCTAAAAATGTCTTTTTTGGCACTAAGAAGAAGCTTTACACAGTTCAGTAAGCTTTTCACCAAAAATTCAAAGTTAACTCCTATCTTTGAAAAAATGTTTTGAAGTATCTGTCAAAACTTCAGAGTCATTCTCTTTAAAAAGTATCTTCATAATCAAAACATTTTTTTCAGTAATTTTCGTATTTCAAAAGGGCTCAAAAACTCTTGAAGCAATTGGGTTTTTTCATCATCACAAAAAGAAGCTTCCTCATTTGATATTTCATTTCTAAACACAATAGCTAGTGATTTCGATCATGAAGATAAAATACTATACTATAAAATACTATGCAGACAAGACTATTCCTTTGTGAACTTTTTCATTGTAGTCTAGAATGTCAATTAATTACTGAATATTTATGTATGTATAGGTATGTTTGCTGCCAAAAAGTTTTAAAGCACTAAGTAAACAAAGGAAAAATTATGTGGTAGACATAAAAATGTGGACACCATTTGTTTACATTTTTCACACTCTGTAAAAGTGTAAGTAAATCTCATTCCGCTGCTTCAGAGTTTTGATATTGTTTCAGTCTCTAATCAGAATATCATAAATTCTTCTTCCTAGGATAAGTTAATATTCTAGTTTAAAATTTTGTAATTATCTTTGACATGAATTTCAGTAGTATTTTAAGGATCAAATGGGAATTAGCAATATACATACTTCTCTGGATTTTATTCTATATAATGCATTAAGCAAAACCACCTTAAGAGTTCAAGGTTCCAAATCTTTTAATGAAAATGTAATGGGATTTAGACTTTTAGCAGGTATTAAAAGAGCAGTTGCAAATATTACAATGTTACTATCATTTCAGTTCCCAACTCTGTGGAATTCACAGCATTGAATAAGGCGCTGAAGATGAGATTCTGTCTTACATGCTTCACTTTCTGCCTATGGCAGTCCTAATTTTTAATGTCCATAATATAAATCCTTTTTAAAGTATTCTAGAGTTAAACCGGGTTCCCTTAAACCTGTATACTTCTACCAGGAAGCCTTCTTTATTGAGGGAAGAGCAGTATAGGCTCTTACTTCACTCAGAACCTTGAACTGAAGCAAACTGCAACACAATCACTTGTTCCTGATAGATTGGACAGGAAATCATTAAAATCCTATCTGAAGGCATGCCACAATGCACTGATTACTGAGAGTCCTTAGGAGGCCTTATAAAAGATGAAAATGGGGTTTGTTTCCAACATTTTTACCCTTTTATTAAAGATATATTGATTTTTCTTTGTCAGTGCAGATTCAAAACATGAAAGTGTTCCCAGGACCCCAGACCAATCCTGGACAATAAACAAACAAACAATGGACAACCATACGAATCTATTTTCCCACTGAACACCCTCATTTTAGGACTACAGAATCAGATTCCAAACAAATTAAGCATTCAGAACCAGAAGCAAAATTTAGAAAACTGATTTCCCATTTATTCTGCAAGGAGAGAGTGTCCACTTATCTGTGTGAATGATAAAATACATCATTTGGTCCTAGATTTATTCTGTCTAGCTGCAAGAGTTACCCTGAGGATTTTTTATAGTCTATGAAGAGAGGCAGAAATGTACACAGGATCATTCAGCACACCTACATTCTGAACTGTATTTCAAATGTGCCTATTTTACATGACTGATTAGAAAATGGATCTAAGAATACATGAATGGAAAGGCTGGGTTTTGAATGCATTAGAGGTAAAAAGTACGAAAAAAAAAGCCAAAAACATTTCTTTGGACAGAATTGGACACTTCTATGGAACTAGGAATTCTTTTTCATCTTGATAAAAATTTTGGTTTAGAATGATACTTTCTGAGTACACTAGGCAATAGTTCACATAGCAAAAAGGGAATATTAACATATCATTGAGGTCTCTAATGTAGATTTTCCTACTTCATTGCTTAAATCTGAACATATTTCCAGGACGTTTTATTCCTCAAGGCTTTGAAACTCAATGCAAATGCTTTGTCTCTTTATCATGACAGCAGATTCAACTGCGATTCAGCGATACTCAACTGACGCCTTGAAATCTTGAGTTTGGTTAACCATGAAAACAGTTGAGATGGCCTTTGGTTTAGATCCTTGAGGCTGTGTATTTAAATTCCATTGTTACTTCATATAAACAGGCACATGGCTTGGCTGCTGTCCATATTTCTCCCAACTGCTGTGGTACAACTATAGAAAAAGGCTTACCTTCAGTCGCCATTTTAAAAACACTAACAAGCATATTCTTGATAGTGGTGACATGTTTTTTTATAACCCTGGAAATATTCTGGTGTACTCATATGTAAATTTCTGCACATTGGCCTACAAATGGTGAGGAGAAGTCTGACAGCCAAAAGGAAGGGTTTTGGTTTTGTTCTTTGATTGTTTGGTTATTTTTTAAAATATATTCTGGACATTCCCAGACATTTGTAGCCATGCTCTATTTTGTTTCATGAAGAGTTTCTGACTCCTTTATTTACACTATTTAGGATGAGAGATAATTCTGTTTAAATCTACAGTTATTCAGAGCAAAGTGCTTCAAATAGCTCCAAAATAATTTCATTATGAGATTTGTAAAACAACTAAAACCAATAAAAACACATTAGAAAATTGTTTTGTTTTGGTTTTAGAAAAGTAGAATCATAAGACATTTTAAAAGCTCAAACTTTCTGCATAGATTGAACTGAGTGCTCAAGAATTTATTTTCCCTCCATGTGGTATTGGTCTTTATTCCAGGAGAGTGATTTTTTTAATATTCTTTTTTTTTTTTTAATCTCTGGATGCATACTTACTAGGTTCCAGCATGTAGTTTAATGAGAAAAACTTTTCTCACAATGACCTTAACATAGATGAATGCAGTATAGATTTGCTTAGAATAAGGAGAGGTGCCTCCATTTCTAATAAAGTCTGAATCATTAACTCAGTCTGTTATGTGTTGGAAATGTAACCACTACAGGATACAAATAAATGCAACACTTCTCCACATTTCTAACAAGAACTATTTCTTTTTCACTCTTTCCTCCTTCTCCTCCCTTCTGACCCCAATTTGTTTTGGACTAAACTTGCTTGGTGCTGGATTAAGTCCTATTATAAGGAACAGTCTTCTTCGGACAGAACAGTTTTGCGCATAAATGGCAGGCCTTTTGGGAAACTGTCTTTCCTGGATATGGCAATAATTTTCAGTGAAGCTGGTACTGATAAGAATTAACACTAATGGTATGCCTTCTCTCATAGGTATAGGATTTGACTAGAAAAGAACTCTCAATCAACATCAGCGTGAACTATTTGAACTGTCCCTCACATTGTTTTTATCCTTCCCTTCCTTCCCCTCCCCTTCCCTTCTTCCCTTCCCTTCCTCCATTTTTATTTTAAAATTTGTCCATTTATTTCTTTTTCTTTCTTTTTCTTTTTCTTTCTTTTTCTTTTTCTTTCTTTTTCTTTTTCTTTTTCTTTTTCTTTTTCTTTTTCTTTTTCTTTTTTTTTTTTTTTCTTTTTTCCCACTAAGTAACTCCACTGCAATGCATGGAATAATTCATTATGTATATCAGAGGGAAGAGGAGAATCAGGATCTTTGCTTTGTAGAAAATTTGTTTTTATTTACAATCCTTCCTAGGAGTTTCATGTAATTTATCATTCTCTTTGGTTGTTGTGATAATAAATTACAAAGTGTTTCCCATAAAACTGTCAAAAACCTCACATAATTCGATACGTGCATGAAATAAATTTTTAGTTATTTCAGGCTTGATTATTTAATCAAGTAATTGGCATACTTACAAATTTTGTTAGTATGCCCCAGCAAAATTTGTGTTGGTGAGAGTTTAATTTACTTATGGAACTTTCCATTCTTTTATATGCCATACAATTCTTTTACCCTGGCAATGATACTGCATCTTTAGTGAGTTTGAAAGCTCTTTCAGATGATTGATGAAGTAAAGGTATTAACCTGAATCTGCTTTCTTTTCAAAGTGATACAAGTTATTTAAGAATTGTCTATTCAAAAGCAATGATCTGCAACACCATGTCAGCAAAGAAAAATGTTAAACAAGCCCTAAGCATGCTTAACAAGCAGTGGCTAGTGCCATTGTTTTTGTGTATAACTATGGGATAAAGACCAAACAATTGGTACCCAAGATTCAGCAGGAGAAATAAAAGTTACTGTACATTTTTCTTCTATTGCAACTCACCTTAGACCCAGCCACTAATTATCATTAAGTTTATTTCTGTCAGATGATTCTTACAACTTTAATAAATTCTTTACTAAAATTCCACAGAAATTTTTGTTTATACATGCACTTAAAAATGTTCTGTGCTGAAACTATGCTAATGAGATTATATTGATTTCATACAGTGATTGAGCTAATTATAGTGTTTTCCCCCAAATACCCAAACTTCATGTTTTTTGAAAAAGGCTACAGCTTGAAAGCTTAACATTAAGTACAGTATGGTTGTTTGGATTATTTATTATATATTTGATTTGATTATTTGATTTTAAAACAGAAAACTGTCCATCCATATTTATGCTGCCATCAGTGATTTTAAGGATCTGATATATTTTACAGTGGTGTGTATAGTCAGATATACAATGCAATGTTTTTCACTGATAGTAAGTGGATTCAAAAGAGAAGCAAACATGATCCTGTTCATGTCGATATTTACCATTTACATTAGTGTTGAAAACTACCAAAGGTGTCTAGGAAAAGGACATAAGATCTATAATTTCTTTTACTTTGTGATGTCAGATCATCTTTTAAGTAAATTATACCACACTTATGGATGTATAGACTATGACTGTATACTTTAGTTCATAAACCAGTTTTCAGGCTCTGTGACATTAATTCACAGACAGTGGAGGTACAGTCCTCTATACACACCATAATGGTATATATTTCTGTAATAATAAAAAGCAAGAAAGAAAAATATCTGTGTAAGGAATGCTAACTTCCATTCTTCTTTTATCAATTGTATACCTGTTAAAATCATTACTGAGCAGAGTTTTTCACCCTAGAAGAAATCTCGACACCAGTTTATATGCATCCACATGATAAGGCTCTTCAAGAGGAACAATATTGTAAATGTATTTTACAATAAAAAATTTTACTGCTTCCAGTTAAAAATAAGTGAAATAAGCTTATTTCCGAATAATCATATTTTCTGAAATCATATTTTAATTAAAGTAATTTATACTTATAACATTGAACTGTCTTACCAAAATTTCCTACTTTGTTGACTCATAATGCTAATATTATACAAGTCAATTAGAGGTTGTTTTTTATACCTTCAAAATACTAGCATTATGGCTTCAGAAATTCAGTTCAGATTTCAGTATTATGAATTACTCTTTCTGCTGAGGAAAAACATATGAAAAATGGATTTGAAATTAAATATGGAAAATAAGGAAAATATAGCTTAAAAAAGATGAAAACATGTAGAGTTTGGGAATATTATTTGTCAGACTGAGAATTCCATCTTGTTTCAGAGGCTGTATGTTTTGTTGTGACCTTCATTTGCTATTTCAACATCATGCTAAAATTACTTCTGGGCTTTGGTACAACAATTTTATAGTTTAAGTTTTGCACCAAATAAAAAGACTAAGAAAAGGTGATGGAACAATCAAGATTCATTAATGATGAATGACTCATGCTCCTGAATCTATGGGTTTTCCACTGGGCCATTGACTTTGAATGATATTCTGTATAAAAGTCAGGGGTTGCAGTGGAGCCTTTGATTTCCCCAGTGGAAACACTTAGGGATATTGCTTTTGAAACAAGGGATGGATCACTATGACATGGAGGAAAAACAGATCAAGATTCTAAAGAGCAATCAGGTCTGCTAATGATTTTGATTTTTTTCTTGGAGCTGTATCTCTCCAGCATCATACAAGGTGAAAACACCAGAGGTTAAGAAATGCTTTTACAAATCTGCTTTCACTGCCTTTCTGTTAATTGCACAAAAAGGCTTTAACTAGAACTGGAACCTCTGGGAAAATGTCTAAGCGGTGGAAGACTCAGGAGGGCTGTGAGACTCCTGTTGAGGTTTAAGACTGCTAAGAATTTAGAATGGTAGACCTTCTGACTAAGGAAATCTCTAGCAAGAATGCAAAAGCTTACCAGCAAATGCACACAATACCTGTACGAACTCCCAGCAGACTGACTTCCATCAAGAAAAGGCTATTCAGTAAGGTCAGAACTATAGCAACAGAGGTTCATAGGTTCATCTTATATTTAAAATATCTATTTCTGTCCCCAAGACAAATACATTTTTGTGTGAATTTCATGGGTTTTTTTTATTTTTCACTTTTGAATCAACCATGAGAACAGTTATGCTTTCAAATTAAATTTACAAAAAAAGGAAAAAGGAAGAAAAAACACGTTATGCTAGAATCCTGTCTTTACATACTATATAATAAAGATACTTGTATTCGTTAGACAAAAATTAACAATCAATCAATCAAACGAGCAAAAAATATAATGGAGCAACATGCATGATTAAAAAGTGTTTACCAATTTTTTGAGATTCTATATTGGTGCTGATTGTGTATTCTTCCAGTTTCTGTATTCTTTGTGGAGATAATGATCCCAACTGGACTATTAGAACAGCACAAAGTTACTAAGATAGTTCATCTAATTTAGGTCTTTCTAGAAACAGGGAGGGGTTTTCCACTCTTATATCACCAAGGATTCTTATTTAAGTATTTGCTTCGGATCACCTGGCGGTATAGCACACAGACTATGCATGGCACTAGGGTATTTAATCTGCACTTCTTTATTTTGTGTATGTGACTTTTAAGACTACTTTCAAAGTAAGTGTTCCCGAGGAATTAGATTTTCCTTGTCATCTCCCTCCCACCTTAAAGACAGATTTAGATCACCTTAACACAAGCTTGTGGGAGTTCTTCACGAATGTGAGGCTGTGAAAATCCTTCATATCTTTTTTTCTCAAGAATTGTACAGGTGTGTGACATTAACACTAGAGTAAATGTCAGTGGATTAGTAGGCGGTGGTAGGGATTCACAAGCTAAATAGTTTTTTTGCTATGTCAGCATAGCATATAATGATTCCTGCATACGCTTACACTTTCTATATTACTTCAACAGTATTCTTCCCATCAAAATATAATGTACAAAATTTTAACATTTTATCCACCTTTATAGCCCATACAGTCTTGTCTATATCATGCTGAAGTTTCTGTAAAAAAGGGATGATTCTAGCTGTACTGAAGTCAGAAGCATTTTTTCCTATATCATAGAATCATATAATCATAGAATGGTTTGGGTTGAAAGGGACCTTAAAGATCATCTAGTTTGACCCCCCCTGCCAAGGGCAGGGACACCTCCCACTAGAGCAGGTTGCTCAAAGCCCCATCCAGCCTGGCCTTGAACACTTCTAGGGATGGGGCATCCACGACTTCCCTGGGCAAACCATTCCATTGTCTCACCATCCTCACTGTAAAGAATTTATTTCTGTTATCTAATCTAAATCTCCCCTCTTCCAATTTAAAACCGTTGCCTCTTGTCCTTTCACTACACTTCCTGACAAAGAGTCCCTCCCCGGCTCTCCTATAGGCTCCCTTCAGATATTGAGAAGCTGCTATAAGGTCTCCCCAGAGCCTTCTCCAAGCACTGAACAAAGCCAGCTCTCTCAGCCTGTCCTCACAGGGGAGGTGCTCCATCCCTCTGATATATTTTCACAGATCCATAATTTTTTACATCATGTTCTTAACAAACTTACTGGAATTATATTCGGTTGTATCTTTGGAAACTGTAAGTTGTATTTCTTTTTCTATTTTGCAGGAGAGGCCTTATATTCACATGAATATCATGGAATGTCCCGCATTTTAAAATATCCAAATTCCAATCCAATTTGTTTCTTTTTAGGCAGCATATAAAATATACTGTATAGAAACACAGAAATAGAAACTGTAGTGCTAGCATACCTTATCTTAGAAGTGATAAACATTCTGTAAATTATAGGGAGAATTACAGGAAAAAAAGGAGAATTACTGACAAAAACAAGTCAGGTGTCTGAATGAATTTCTCCATTTCAAAAGCTTTATAGAGAATCTAATCACTCTGAAACATAGGGTGTAATAATTCTGAAGATATTTTCATGGTCGAATTGAAAAACTGAAGGCACAGTTGCCCCAGCAACCAGTGTCCTCTTTGTCATCAAGAAAGGTGTTGAATGGGTGGTAAGAATGCCACTAGTTCCTGCCTCAAGATAGAACTGAAAAGTATATCAGAGTGCAATAATTTTTTTTTTCAGTCATTCTATTGCCAAAATATATGTAAAGAATTAGTAATGATGAACAAAGAGAATTCTAAAATACCTCTGTCTTCAATAGATTTTTTAATTCTAAAAAGCCTTTTGATGGGAAAATGCATAATGTCTGGTATTCTGAAGAAACCACGCCAACCACCAAAATAAATTATCAGCTGTTAATGGCACTTTAGACTGGGATGAAATTAAGTTTATTTACTTATTTTATCATCTTCGTTTTGATTTATGGGTAAAAACAGCTGCTGGAGCCTGATATATGCATATGATATAGCTTGTTGAAAAGGCCTTGGAACTCTCAGGATGTTAGAATTTATGCTTTGAAAAGAAGCAAGCATATTGTAGCATTAGGCATGTCAAATTAACTAGGAAGTGACCAGTCCTGTTACATTTGAAATGAAAATGCTGTGTTAGATGCTTATGGCATAGGTCTTAAAAAAAATCAAAAGCAAACCCACAAGGTTTTAGAGAACATATTTATATATAAAAATGTGAAAATAAATAATGATAATGGACCCTCAACACAGCCAGAAAGACATAAAGCAGAATTTTATGCAAAAAAAGAGTATGAGGACCTCAATGGATGCCATTACTCAGGCTGAGATTTTGGTACTCATGGAAGAAAGTGACGATGTGAATAAAAACAAAATAATATGCTCAGATGCAAGAGATAAATGTCATTCAGTGAAATCCCTTAGTTTTAATAAATAATTATTATTTAATAAATATTAATGACCAAGTTGCTTCCTCCCTCAGGTACGCCATCCCCTTCAATATCACATAGACTTGCAACTCCATTGTGAGCCCTCAAAGAATACTTATTTTTTTAACATTTAAAAAATTATTTTCTATATATGCACACATTCTTCCATGGTATGTCAAGACTCTTATGTGTTTGTTGGATTTCTTTTTTTTGCTTTCTCCATACCACAAAACAGCTGACTTCCTTTTTGGTCCCTTCCAACTCTAAAATTCAGTGAAATTCTGTGAAATTCCTAATTCGTTCAAACATTTTCACCCTAATAATTCTCTGCCATTTTATCGAGGTAAAGATCACCATCTGAAACCTTATATCTTTTGCAATATTCCAATAGCACATGATAGTTTTTTAGTTGTTGGAGTTTTTTAATATTTTGAACTGAAATGTTTAGTTCCATTTTTTTTTTTTTTTTTTTATTATTGCTTATGTTCTGCTAGGGAAAAGGGGAAAAAGGGTCAACAATGAGCATCCATGTAGACTGAAAAGTAGGATTTGTTACATAGTTATTTATGATTACACAGTATCTTAGTCTCTGTGGTTCCTTGAAGACACTGAAAATAAAAAGAGAGAAATAAAAATTGAAAATAAAAATTGAGAAAATTACATCAAAATTATGTCCTCTTTACACTTTCCCTGCAGGTATTTTTACATATTAATGAGATCCTCCCTGAATTTTCTCTTCTCTAGTCACAGCCTTGCCTCATGAGAGAGATGTTCCAGTAACTTCATTGTCTTCTTGGCCCACTGCTGGACTTCCTCTAGTATGTCCATGTATCTCTTATACTGGGCAGCCCAGAACTGGACACAGCACTCCAGGTGTGGCCTCCAGGGCTGAGTGGAGGGGAAGGATCACTTCCCTCAACCTGCTAGCAATACTTTGTCTAATTCAGCCCAGCACACCATTAGCTTTCTTTGTAGCAAAGGCACATTGCTGGATCATGTTCAACTTGGTTTCCACCAAGACCCCCCATTCTTTTCTACTGAGCTTCTTTCCAGCTGGATGTCCCCCAGTATATACTGGTTCCTGGGGTTGTTCCTCCCCATGTGCAGGACTTTGCACTTCCCCTTATTGAACTTAATGAGATTCCCATTAGCATATTTTTCTAGCCTGCTGAGAACCCACTGGGTTTCAATAATACCAATCACAATGCATGCTTACTCATAAATATTTTAAAGTTTGGGTTGTTTGGGGTTTTCTTTTGTTTAGTTTTTTTTTTTTTTGTCTAAATTCCATATTGATTTTTTCTGAAATTTAAAAATTTACTTGCATGCTCCTTCATGTTGACTTTAATGCATACCTATATTGAAGTTTGTATCAGTGAGAGTATTTGTTGCAGAACAAAAATATGTGGGTTTTAGGACTGAGGAAGATAGAAGTTAATTTATCTTCCATTACACAATTTTAAAGTACAGCCTACCACTAAGTACAGATAGCCTTCTATATCAGCATAGGTAAATGAGGTGGCTGTATACATAAATGAAGCACTTCTGAGATCTACAAAGTCTTTTTACATTTTGCTGTAGAAATTTATCATAGGAGGATCTTAAAAGTAATTTGATTAGGGAAAACATAAAGAAATCTGGACATTTGTCTGTAAAACACATCTTTTATCATAGTCTCTCATAAGGACATATGGTTTGCTTTATCTTTCTCCCTTTTTTTTTTTTTTTTAACCTTACCATATACTTAAAATCACTCTTCTATAATTTCAGGCTATTGATTCTTTCCTTTTTTTCTTTATGGTATCTCTTCATGTAATTACAGAGGGAACTACCAGTCTCACAGTCTGATTTAAGACTTCCACCCTGTAAAACTCAATCCTTTTTCAATTATACAATTGGTCACAGTGCTTTATTCAGCAAGAAATCATATGTGTGTATGTATGCATGTATACATATCTTTCTACCTCCAGATGGAAAAACAAAAAGGAGTATCCATTGTCAGTAAGTTAAAGCCTTTTCTAATTCTAGAAAATGAGGAGTCTGAATCTTATAGAAGGTATTATAAACCTTTATTTGAAGTGCAGCATTCCTTCGTTGTACACAGTCCTTATAAATTGCCCCATAGCCCAGTGACCATCAGAAACTGAGTTCTACTCCTTCTCCTCTAGGCATGAATTAACACTAGTTGTAAAGGAATAGTATTCAGTGCTGGTATTACCAGCACTGAAGAGTTTGCAGTGTTCACACGTAAGCAGAGTCACACTTCACAAGTAGCAGGAGCTGAAAACCATATATAGATATACTTCACAAAATTCTCATAATTTCTTTTCTCAGAGTATGTCAATCCAAGCCAGGAAAGTGTTGGCAACATCTTATAACTTAATCCAAAGGAAAACGGACATTCCCTTTGCATTGTCTTGTTCACAACTTACTAGTCACACATAGGAACTTCAGGCAAAATAGTAAAACCAACCAGTGCCATGACACTTCAACTAGTGCCATTCATTCACAGAATACAGAAATGAAGGTGTTATTTAAAATGATTTTATGTTCATGTTTGTTAAATACTTAGGGAATGTACCTACCTTCTTAGAAAATTAATTATTCATGAATTCCTGGTGGACCACAGAATCACAGAATCATAGAATCATAGAATGGTTTGGGTTGGAAGGGACCTTAAAGATCATCTAGTCCAACCACTAAAAAAAACCAACAACAAAAAAACCACCGCCATCATTTTGTTGATGGCATCAAAACTTTTTGATAAGCATAATATAAACGCTAGTATCATTAAAAACATAAAGAATGATTACATGCTATATAAGGTTTCGATCAAACCAATTATAAAGTCCTGCATGATTTACTACTGCTTTCTTTTGCATCTGATTAAGATAAATGTAGTTATATTTTCCCTAAAGATCGTTTTAAATAAACTATATAATTCTCAGACTGTCTTTTTAGGTACAATGAAATTCAATTATGAGTCCAGAGCTGAGTCACTGACTGAAATACCTATTTACATAAAACTAATAAATTACATTCTTAAACATGAAGGCCATTTTAGATGCAAAACAGTACACTCACTGCCTGCACTCTGGAGTAGAACAAGTTTACCCCATATTTGGGGAGGAGATAACAATAGTTGCATGCTGCCTAATTAACAGCTTCAAATGTTTGCTCTCATAGAGGTATCCAAATCTGCATTAAACATTGGTTTTTATTTTTTACTACTCCACAATCTCATTCCTGTGATGACTCATAAATGTGAACTGTCCTGTATGTCAGAATACTCCAGAAACTGAAAATCTAACTTAACATGTTATATGGAACGCTTTATATTCATATGCAAAGTTCTGATCAGGGGTGGGGGGAAGGGAGAACAGTACTGGGGGCCCCCAACATAAGAAGGACATGGACCTGTTGAAGTGAGTCCAGAGGAGGGCCACAAAGATGATTGAAGGGCTGGAGTACCTCTCCTATGAAGACAGGCTGAGAGAGTTGGGGTTGCTCAGCCTGGGGAAAAGAAGGCTCTGGGGAGACCTTACAGCGGACTTTCAGTACCTGAAGGGGTACTGTAGGCACAGGAGAAATGGGGAGGGAGTCTTTATCGGGGAGTATAGTGACAGAACAAGGGGTAACAGTTTTAAACTGAAAGAGACGAGATTTAGATTAGATATTAGGAAGAAATTCTTTCCTGTGAGAGTGGTGAGGCACCAGAACAGGGTGCCCAGAGAAGTTGTGGATGCCCCATCCCTAGAAGTGTTCAAGGCCAGGCTGGATGGGGCTTTGAGCAACCTGCTCTAGTGGGAGGTGTCCCTGCCCTTGGCAGGGGGGTTCAAACTAGATGATCTTTAAGGTCCCTTCCGGACCAAACCATTCCATTATGAACTTAATGGTGAATTTATGACCATGTCTGCTAACATGGTTTGGTATAAAAAACAGTGGAACAAATTGGACAAACCAAAACCGTCTTGCTAGAATGCTAGAATTCCAGCCTAAAAAGAGAATAAATAATGTAAAAAACCAAACCAAACCAAACAAAACAAACTTATTCCAAACATCATATTTTTTTCAATCTATAATCTGATGACTGTAAATATTGCTAGACTTCATTTCCACAGCCTATGATGTTCTGGGCATTCTAAGGTCCAGAACACACAGTAGCCTTAGGTACTCAGCTTCAATTAAGTCATAGAAGAGGTGTACAATATGAAATCTATGTTATACCAACAGCATATCATTTGTGCATAAACTATACCCGCAACAGAAAAATCCTGCTTGAAGTCAGGCACTGAACAGCACTGAAAATTGATACTATTTGAAGACAAATTTACAGTCATATTTGCCTTTCTCCACACTCCTTAAGCCATTCTTAAACTCCTCAGACTGCTGGTATGATGAAAAGCATTTTCTAATACACTTTTTAGTGTGTAAACTCATTTGGCAAAGACTGGAGACTCTAATAAAATAGATCATCATTATCCATTTATTTGATGCCAATCATAAACATTAACGAATAGTATGGTACAACAATGAGTAGTTGACTTCTTGCAGTGTGTGTCAGTGCAATCCTGTTTGCCCATTGTAAAGCCCAATTCAATGACTATTTATTTGCTAGCAATATATTGGTCAAATATTCACCAAAACCAAATCAAAACTAGTGAATATGAGCTGTATTCAATTTCATAGTTTTTTTCATCTGGGTGGGTATAAATCTGTCTCACATTTTGAGCAACACATCACTGAAGAAACTGTTTTGCACCTGTGCTTTTCTATTTCCCAATTTAATATAATAATAACATTTCAGCAATTACTGTGTAGTCTTGTGGCACAATAAATATAGTCTTTGTTGCTGTTTATTGTAAAAAGTCAAACAATTAACACACATTTTTAAGTGGTTATAATTTAACCACAGGTCTTGTTTGTTAATGCTAAGCCTTGAATTTACTGGAACATTTTTGAACTTGCTGAGAATTTATTTTCTTAAATGTGTGATCTAATGCTTATCCATACCACAGGCAGCAAAGCTTAGACTTACTAAGTTCAGGAAACAACCATGAGTAAGCAAAAAAAACGTAACACAATATAGAACACTTGAGCAATTGAAGAGAAGCCGAAAACCTGACAAACAGTAATAAAAGAATAACACCAGATGACCTCAAAACTGAAGAAAACTGGAAAAGGAAGACACTGATACCATTGGCATTGACAATGGCTTGCCAGGAACTTCAGTTGTTAACATCCAGGCATGAAGGCTTGTCTCCTTGCCTTTGTGTGAGAAAAACTGTCCAGGGATCCTTCAACAAGTGGACAGACTAAAAAGAAAAACTGAGAAATGGAGCAGCATTAATATGGCACAGCCTGTATATTACAAATTTGATTGCATTATTAATTCCCCCCTTTTTTTTTTTTTTAATTTTAATAGAGGATCATGGATTTCTAATGTATAACTCATTTTAACTGAACTAACAGTAGGTATTGCTTTAATTGGATTAGCAATAAATTATTGCATCCATATGTTGTGGGATTTTTTGGCCATAACAAAATTTTGAACATAACAAGTTGGGAAAGAAGTGCAACTTGATTCTAAGGTAGCATTTCAGAATGTTGTTTGTTTGTTTGTTTGTTTTTCTCTGTTTGTGTGTGTCTCATTCAACAGAATGTAATAAGTGAAATTAGCCGGTTAAGACAGGATTGTAGTGCTGTTTTTCATTAACAGTCTCAAATACATTAAATGTGTAATATATGTAAACTGAAATAATCAGCTAGAAATAGTCCCTACATCTTCTGATGGAACTCCTCCAACAAAAAAACAAGGGAGGAAACAGTGATAACAGCAGTATAAGTTGATCCAGTGCTGTCTCATTTAAATTCCTGGACTCTTCTGGGAAGCCAGTAAAATGGTTCAATGTAGACAAAAAATATCAATGCCCTGAAAAGGCTCAAATAATGATGGAAAGAATAAACTATGTGAAGACAAGGGTCTTCTCAGTACTCCACAATATTAAGGGGTTCTTTTCAAAATCTGTTTGCAACCCAGAATTTCAGTAAGTTACAAATAAGCAAAGGGGCAGGTGCTGTAACTTAGTTAAGTAACAAGTTTCTTTCTTCTCTTTTTTTTTTTTGTTTTTATCACTTTAAACCCTCATAACTTGTATAATCATAATTAAACCTCTTTCTGCAGAAAATACTCAGGAAACAAGATCTCCAAATTGTTTGGCAAATGAAAAAAAAAAAAAAAAAGAATTCTTTTGAGGTGATTCCATCTCTTACTCAGATGTTTTTTGATATTTTTAATGGTTTTAATTTACTGAAATATGTGAATTCAGAATGATTTATCCTAGTAGGCCAGTCAAAAAAAATCCTGTCTTTGTTGTTTCTGAAGCCACTGACTGTAAAAGGGGGAAGAAATATAGTTATTGATATAAATCTCTGACCAAAGCAAGTATTACCTAATACGAAAACATTCTTATTGATGATATGCTTATCCTTTCTAATTCCCAGCAGGTATTGGAAAAATGTAAGTGGCATAGTAATACAACAGTGATATTCATTTTGTATGTAGTGGCCCAGCACGAATCTTACTCCCCATGTAGGTTCTAGGTATTTTTATAATCCATCAACCAAGGAAGCAAGAAATTCTCCAAAGTTTATTTTCATATTAAAGTGTGTTTTCACCCAAAAAATTTACGTTACATTGTTAGTGAGCTGTCTTACACGTTTTTTTCCCCAATTTTTATATGTTATTTATTTTTATATGTGGGGATATGTCTATATCTAAAAATGGAAAAAAAATAAACATTAAAGGAATAATTTTGCAATATAGCTGTTGACTTATTATAATTTACTTTTTTCATTATTTCTTTCAATTATAGAATATTTAATGAACACTTTTCCATAAGATTTGTATGATTTCTCAAAAAATACATATTACAGAAAAAGAATTCACAGTTTCATTTTGAGAAAATATATATAAATGAAGAGAGAAATAGCACTTTTCTTAAAAGGCATGTTTCCATCAATGTATCTTAAAGAAAATATATATATGTAATCTCTGATGTTGACTCATTAGTGTCCGCTAATCTTTTTGACACCAGAAAATTCATTACCTACCTAAAAATTTGTTTTACAGAAAAGCAAAAATTAGAAGTATTTTAGTGAATGTATCTCCTGAATGATAAAGCATCTTTTGCACATCTAAGACCATATAAATTTGCTAATTTAAATGTTCATATATTAAAGTCAAATGACAGTCAAATCTTTCAGATCATAGCTGACAAAAGCTAACTATTTATTTTATTATGTATAACAGAAATAATGATTCATTTCTTTCATAACTGCACTCAGGACATGATTACCTGGTATTATTTCACTTACTATATTATGAATAACAAAACTGATAGGAAAATAGGGTATCAGGCTGAAGATCAATATCTCCAACCTCCAGCTAGGTGATTCACATTTTTTGCAAGTTGCAGACAGAATCACAGAATAGTGGATGTTGGAAGGGATCTCAGGAAATCATTTAGTACGACAACCCTGCTCATGAAGGGTCAGCTAGAGCAAGTTACAAAGGACCACATCCAGTGAGGTTTTCAGTTTCTCCAAAGATGGAGACTACACAACTTCCAGCATTCAACCATTCTCAGTAAAAACCTGTTTTCTCAAGTTCAGCCAGAACTTTCGGTGTTTCACTTTCTGCCCATTGTCTCTGGTCGTATCACAGGGCACCACTGAGAAGAGCCTGGATCTCTCTTATTCACACCTTCCCATTTGATATTTATAAAATCTGACAAGATGCTCCTTGAGCTTTCTGTTCTTCAGGCTGAGAAATTGCAAATTCTCTCAGTATGACAGCCACTCTTCCCAGTTTGATGTCATCTCCAGATCTTCTAAGGGTGCGTTTGGTCTCATCATCCAGATTGTTAACAAAGCAGTTAATGATTCAGTTTTTAGATTTTTCAGATTGTTAGTTAAGCAGTATTGCCCCCAGTACTGACTCTTGGGGCACACCAATAGTGACTGGCTTCCAACTGAATTTTGGGCTGCTGGTCTAAAGACTGAGTCTGGCAGCTCAATGAGGTTTCAGTCTACTTCATTCTCCATTTACGTAGTTCATACTTCTTTGGTTTTCCTATGAGATGCTATGGAAGACAGTGTCAAAAGCCTTCCTAAAGCCAAGATAAAGAACATTCACTGTTGTTCCCTTACAACATGACAAAAAAGCTATCAAGTTATTTAAGCTCTATGTCCCCTTTATAAATGCACACTGACTATTCCCAATCACCTTTTTGTCCTTCATGTATTTGAAAATGGTTTCCAAGACTATTAACTCCATTATTGTCCCAAGAACTTAGGTGAGGTTCACCAGTCTTGTAGTTCTCTGTATCCTTCTTCTCACCATTCTTGAAAGCAGGACAGACATACACCTTTTTCCTATCTTCAGGAACTTCCTTGAATTACCATGGCATTTCCAAGAATAGAGAATGTATTTGCAATGACATTGGCCAGGTCCCTCAGCACTTGTGCATCCCATCATTTGTCATGGTCCTGTTCATGTCCATTTTGTAGAAGTTCTCTAAACTGATCCTCTTCCACCAAGGTCTTTCCTTATGATTTCAGAGGCCTGGAATTCTTGAGCACTGATTGTATCACTAAGGACTAAGATGAAAAATGCACTGAGTACTTTGATTTTCCATGTCCTTTGTTAGTAGGTTTCCTGTCCCATTCTTCCACTGGCCTACATATTCCTTAGTATTTCTTTTACGTCTCATGTATCCGTAGAGGCCTCTATTGTTACCTTTCATGGCCCTTGCCAGATTCAACTCCAGATGAGGTTCAGTTTTCTTTTGGAAGATCATATTTCTCTTCTACTTTTCAATTGTCTTTATTTTCTCTCCAGTGTTTTTCTTACACATCTCCAATACATTAATTTTGATTTTTAATTAATTTGAAAAGATCATATTTCATTCACAATCACTGAATACCAGGGTTTTTTTCCAATAACTTTCTCATCTGGCCTTTTTCCATATTAAATAAAAGTTTGGACAAAAATGGAAGGGTATTCCAGCGCTGATGGTACAGATCTTCTTTATCCATTAACCTTAAAGACTGTTTTCATAGAAGAATTGCAAAAAGATAGTTGTAGCAATCCAAACCAGAACTAGGACATGAGTTAACAATTAAGCAGCAGGGAAAGTAAGGAGTCCAGTGCTTGAATTTGATCTCTGATTTTCTTCTGTTTATCAATACAGATGCACCCAGAAATTTTGGAGACTTTGTTCAAAATAGGAAAGTTTCAGAATAGGGAAGTTTCTGGTAAGGAAAGTAGAACAGGACAGAAAGATTTAATTCTGAAGGACATTAAACAAGGAGAGGTATGCTTAGGCCATGTATTTATTTCTTAGCCAGAAGATTTGAGCTGTCTTTATTTATAGAATTATCCTATCCTAGCTTATTATTTTTGTGTACTAATCAAACATAGCTTTAGGGATTAAGAGCTACTGATGTTTTTTTGGTGTAAGATAAACATGGGAAAATAAATTCGTGGGACAGATTTACAACAGCTCTATTTTAAGGTATTCCTAAATTGGTAGACTTTTCATATACTTATTTGTATAATGACAATGACTTTCATGTTTCTAATTAATATTAGGAAATTTGCTGGCCAAAAAACTGTACAAATACAAAATAAGGAGTGTATTTTATTTCAGATTTTAGTGCTTATTCCAAATGCTAGTTGTCAGAAACTACTTATGCTGACTGATGTAAAGGAGGAGGGATTATAGGAACATGATCACTCCTTCAAGGTACTGGCATAGAGGTGACGTGATCACTCTTTAAGTTTCTCATGTAGAGGTGAAATGAGTTTGACATTAGAAACATATAAGGAATACAATTGAAAAAATTAGAGCTCTTCAGAGACCAAGCAGCTGCACAACATGCAAAAAGTAATAAGAAAAAAAATCAATGAATCTAACCACAAGAATAACAAGATATATGATCCAAGAAGTGTATAGTCATAAAAATAAAAAAAAAATAAAATCACAGTGACTACTGTTTAAGAATTCTTTATCTTCTTAACCATTTTTCATCAATAGCACTGGTAAAGGTGGTACCAGAAAGATGATTTAGAGTATAAATTAGTGACTTATTGTATAAATTAGTGACTTATTTTTACCCATTTCAGAAGTAGTTCAGTGGAAGTCACCCTGAGTGAACAGAAGAAATGCCTTGTGCATATAATTTTATTGTTACTTTTCAGATAAAGCTGTGTAATTATGTAGTTGAGTTCACACATGTAGAGTTTCCAATGCAACATCAATACAAAGAGAAATAAAAAAAAATATAAAGTTATGCTGTTGAGACTTCTATATATAGAATTTTCACAGGTGTATAACAATGTTTTTACACAAAGAAATATTTCATAACGCAAATAAAAAAAATAAGTATAGGTTCTTTAAAAACTGCTTAGAACTATTCTTTCAAGTTAAATATGAGTCATCTGTCATCAAAACACTATGTCTACTTGTAGAATAGTAATGATAATTTGCCCTGCCATTGTATGACTAAAGAAAAGTTCAGTTTTGGGGACTGAATTTTGAATAAATCATGCTTTTTCAAATACGATTCAAAAGTTATTTCAAAAAAAAGGAGACATTTAAAAAACATTTCAGTATGAAATAAACTGATATTTTTTGCTTAATTTTTAAGAAATTCTAATTACTTCCTTTTGAATATTTCTTATAAGTACTTATAAAAGTACTAACAATAATGCATGAAACATAAAACTTATTAAACCTCATAATTTCACACTCAAATAAATATATATAATTTTATGTAATGATAAGTGCTTCAGTATTTTACAGTTTCTATTTTAAAGTGTCTGGATTAATGTCTAGGAGTTAGATTTTGCTGTGTAACTGTCTGAAGATGTTGGAAGACAGCAAAGTGACCCTTTTCTTCTACCAGAAGAATGATCAACTACATCTGTATCTAAATATAGATATACTAAATATAAGTAGAAAGAAGAATGGAATAGGCATGTTGTGTCTTTCCACACTTTTGTAAAGAGAAGCTCATGAAGTTTTCAGTAACTTCTACATCTGCTTTAAGGATTAGATGCACTATCCTTTATTTTGAACTTACCTTGTTCTCATACTTTATTTTCTGCCTCAATTCAGCCTGAATGAACAAAAATCTTAATGTTATATTTTCAAATACCAAGATTTTTCCAGTAATTCCTTCTTCTACATGAATCAATAATAGCAGCATATACTATATATAGCCTCAATTTGATTAGGGCTTATAGTTTTGGGTTAAGAAAAAATAAATCTCTCAACTGTTTTCTATTTGGTTTTGGTATAAATAACTTCATTCTCAACTAGCACCGAAAGTTGTTTTTCATTTTTCAGAGCCGTTCTTTTATCTCTGTCTTCCCTCAAGTATCACCTAAGAGTGAGACCAGCAGAATGGTCTCCTTCCCACCTTGTTCCTAGACAGCTTCTCCCTTCAGTAATTGCTCCATACCAGCAGTCTGCAGCATTATGACAAAAAAAAAAAAACAAAAAAACAAACACCTTCTGCTTTTAGAAACCTGCTACTTCAATCTTACACATGTAGAAGTGGGAGGAAATCTAAGGGGAGAAAGTATGTGACCCCTATGCCTCTGCTAGTCTCTCTCCCTTTGTAAACAGTACAAGAGAATATTCCAGTGTCATCACCTGGTGGCTCACCACCAATTCCTTACCTGGTAGGTCTGATGAGAGAAGAAGGTATCCTGAAAAAACAAACCGAGGCCTTGGCCATCAACCCCAGGCCCCAGACAGAGGCTTGCCTTCCCTTTAGAATTATAGAATAATAGAACTTCCTAGGTTGGAAGGGACCTTTCAGACCATCAAGTCCAACCATTGACCTAACGCTGACAAAAAACATCACCAAACCATATTGCTAAGCAGTACGTTTACCCATCTTTTAAATAACTCCAGGGATGACGATTCTACCATTTATTTGGCAGCCTGTTACAATGCTTGATAACCCTTTCAATGCAAAAACTTTTCCTAATATCTAATCTACACCTCCCCCGGCACAACTTGAGGCTCTTTCCTCTTGTCCTATTGCCTGTTACTTGGGAAAAGAGACTGACCCCCACCTTGCTACAAGCTCCTTTCAGGTAGTTGTGGAGAACAATAAGGTCACCCCTCAGCCTTCTTTTCTCCAGGCAACATAGCCCCTGTTCTCTCAGTTGCTTCTTAAGATTTGTGCTCTAGACCCCTCACCACTTACATTGCCCTTCTCTGGACCTGCTCCAGCACCTCATTGTCTTTCTCATAATGAGGAGCTGAAAACTGGACACAGTACTCAAGGTGGGGGCCTCACCAGGGGGAGATGATCACTTCCATAGTCCTACTCACCACTCTAGGTGAGTCCTACTTACTTTTTGTTCTAAGACCACAGTCCTCAGTGTGTGCAACCAGATAATGGCAGCCTCGATCAGCAGAGTTATCCCAGTGTTGTCCCTTTCATTTGCAGTTTTCTTTTTTTTTTTTTTTTTTTTTTCTGTTTATAACAATGTTTTTACACAAAGAAATATTTCATAACGCAAATAAAAAAAATAAGTATAGGTTCTTTAAAAACTGCTTAGAACTATTCTTTCAAGTTAAATATGAGTCATCTGTCATCAAAACACTATGTCTACTTGTAGAATAGTAATGATAATTTGCCCTGCCATTGTATGACTAAAGAAAAGTTCAGTTTTGGGGACTGAATTTTGAATAAATCATGCTTTTTCAAATACGATTCAAAAGTTATTTCAAAAAAAAGGAGACATTTAAAAAACATTTCAGTATGAAATAAACTGATATTTTTTGCTTAATTTTTAAGAAATTCTAATTACTTCCTTTTGAATATTTCTTATAAGTACTTATAAAAGTACTAACAATAATGCATGAAACATAAAACTTATTAAACCTCATAATTTCACACTCAAATAAATATATATAATTTTATGTAATGATAAGTGCTTCAGTATTTTACAGTTTCTATTTTAAAGTGTCTGGATTAATGTCTAGGAGTTAGATTTTGCTGTGTAACTGTCTGAAGATGTTGGAAGACAGCAAAGTGACCCTTTTCTTCTACCAGAAGAATGATCAACTACATCTGTATCTAAATATAGATATACTAAATATAAGTAGAAAGAAGAATGGAATAGGCATGTTGTGTCTTTCCACACTTTTGTAAAGAGAAGCTCATGAAGTTTTCAGTAACTTCTACATCTGCTTTAAGGATTAGATGCACTATCCTTTATTTTGAACTTACCTTGTTCTCATACTTTATTTTCTGCCTCAATTCAGCCTGAATGAACAAAAATCTTAATGTTATATTTTCAAATACCAAGATTTTTCCAGTAATTCCTTCTTCTACATGAATCAATAATAGCAGCATATACTATATATAGCCTCAATTTGATTAGGGCTTATAGTTTTGGGTTAAGAAAAAATAAATCTCTCAACTGTTTTCTATTTGGTTTTGGTATAAATAACTTCATTCTCAACTAGCACCGAAAGTTGTTTTTCATTTTTCAGAGCCGTTCTTTTATCTCTGTCTTCCCTCAAGTATCACCTAAGAGTGAGACCAGCAGAATGGTCTCCTTCCCACCTTGTTCCTAGACAGCTTCTCCCTTCAGTAATTGCTCCATACCAGCAGTCTGCAGCATTATGAAAAAAAAAAAAAAACAAAAAAACAAACACCTTCTGCTTTTAGAAACCTGCTACTTCAATCTTACACATGTAGAAGTGGGAGGAAATCTAAGGGGAGAAAGTATGTGACCCCTATGCCTCTGCTAGTCTCTCTCCCTTTGTAAACAGTACAAGAGAATATTCCAGTGTCATCACCTGGTGGCTCACCACCAATTCCTTACCTGGTAGGTCTGATGAGAGAAGAAGGTATCCTGAAAAAACAAACCGAGGCCTTGGCCATCAACCCCAGGCCCCAGACAGAGGCTTGCCTTCCCTTTAGAATTATAGAATAATAGAACTTCCTAGGTTGGAAGGGACCTTTCAGACCATCAAGTCCAACCATTGACCTAACGCTGACAAAAAACATCACCAAACCATATTGCTAAGCAGTACGTTTACCCATCTTCTAAATAACTCCAGGGATGACGATTCTACCATTTATTTGGCAGCCTGTTACAATGCTTGATAACCCTTTCAATGCAAAAACTTTTCCTAATATCTAATCTACACCTCCCCCGGCACAACTTGAGGCTCTTTCCTCTTGTCCTATTGCCTGTTACTTGGGAAAAGAGACTGACCCCCACCTTGCTACAAGCTCCTTTCAGGTAGTTGTGGAGAACAATAAGGTCACCCCTCAGCCTTCTTTTCTCCAGGCAACATAGCCCCTGTTCTCTCAGTTGCTTCTTAAGATTTGTGCTCTAGACCCCTCACCACTTACATTGCCCTTCTCTGGACCTGCTCCAGCACCTCATTGTCTTTCTCATAATGAGGAGCTGAAAACTGGACACAGTACTCAAGGTGGGGGCCTCACCAGGGGGATCTGCTAGTCTCTCTCCCTTTGTAAACAGTACAAGAGAATATTCCAGTGTCATCACCTGGTGGCTCACCACCAATTCCTTACCTGGTAGGTCTGATGAGAGAAGAAGGTATCCTGAAAAAACAAACCGAGGCCTTGGCCATCAACCCCAGGCCCCAGACAGAGGCTTGCCTTCCCTTTAGAATTATAGAATAATAGAACTTCCTAGGTTGGAAGGGACCTTTCAGACCATCAAGTCCAACCATTGACCTAACGCTGACAAAAAACATCACCAAACCATATTGCTAAGCAGTACGTTTACCCATCTTCTAAATAACTCCAGGGATGACGATTCTACCATTTATTTGGCAGCCTGTTACAATGCTTGATAACCCTTTCAATGCAAAAACTTTTCCTAATATCTAATCTACACCTCCCCCGGCACAACTTGAGGCTCTTTCCTCTTGTCCTATTGCCTGTTACTTGGGAAAAGAGACTGACCCCCACCTTGCTACAAGCTCCTTTCAGGTAGTTGTGGAGAACAATAAGGTCACCCCTCAGCCTTCTTTTCTCCAGGCAACATAGCCCCTGTTCTCTCAGTTGCTTCTTAAGATTTGTGCTCTAGACCCCTCACCACTTACATTGCCCTTCTCTGGACCTGCTCCAGCACCTCATTGTCTTTCTCATAATGAGGAGCTGAAAACTGGACACAGTACTCAAGGTGGGGGCCTCACCAGGGGGAGATGATCACTTCCATAGTCCTACTCACCACTCTAGGTGAGTCCTACTTACTTTTTGTTCTAAGACCACAGTCCTCAGTGTGTGCAACCAGATAATGGCAGCCTCGATCAGCAGAGTTATCCCAGTGTTGTCCCTTTCATTTGCAGTTTTCTTTTTTTTTTTTTTTTTTCTGCAGTTCAGGTGTCATGACATCTGTTGCCTTCTGGTTTCTGCACCTTCCTACCTTTCCAAGACTTTTGTATGGATATTAGAAAGAGTGCAGGGATGGTTGTAGTAGCAACCTCAAGATACTGGGGAAAACATGGGATACAGGGAAAAGCTGGAAATTAAAAACTTAACTACTGGTACCTCCTTGATATACTCATGGTTTTTGGTCTGAGGTATTTATGTCCAGCTCCCAATTGATAATGGCACTCTGCACATCATTACCCACCCACTAGACTTGCCCATTTATTGATGCTCATTCAGCAACCTTTTCCCCCTCCTCAAAAAGTCTGACAGCCTTTGGACACTTGAAAAGCTTCATTACCAGCAGAAGAAAATCTTAGACTACACTGGGTATCTATGTGATTCCAGTAAGTGGAAGGGGGATAATGCCCTTTATTTATCACCAGATGCACACCTTTCAAATCGATCCACATCTCCCCACAGATGCTTCTCCCCAGTGTCAGGACATGCACTATGTAGGAATGTGCTGGGGTACACCTCACCTTCTTCTGCCACTGTGAGGGCTTTCATTTGTGTGATAGGGTCATAGGGGTGGGGAGATTGGGAGATGTTTTCTTCTTCTTGAATTGTGATACACAAATACACATTTTGGCTCTTTGTAGAGTACTTGCTATTTAAACTGGTCCTTTGCATTCCTTGTGCCTTTTTTTTTTTTGCCCTCTAATTTTCATGTAGTTCTCTTTCTTGAATTTAAATACAAACTTTCTCAATTTATTTTGCTTACTTTATCCAGCTACAATTTTAAGGTGGTTTTTTTTTTTCTGTTTGCTGTTACATTAGTATTCCACTAATACCTTTTGGACTGAATCCTGGATGTTATAAGCCAAGACCAGATCAGAATGGGTTCTAAGACTAGTTCCAGACAGCAGCCATTTGTTTCCTCCAAAACTTTTATCTCTTTTTCTCACGCTGGCAAGGCATTAATTCAGTCTATGTGTGGCTATCTAGAACTCCTACTGTTTCTGCCTATCCTAATCTCACTTAACATTTCCTGAGCACAATCATCACCCTGTTTAGGGTGTTGATTCTCCAGTCCTAATATTCCGCTTTATTTATGAATGCCACACACAAAGATTCTGAAGAGCTTCTCTTTCCCTGTAATATTTTCATGCTGTTTCACTTTATATAATCCTTCATATACAGTGCCACTCCCCAACCTGTAATCCCTATTTTATCACTGCTATGAAGTTGACAGCCTGTCAATATTGTAACCCATTGATTATCTTCCTTTTAGCAGGTTTATGAGATACCTGTTTTCTCAGAGTTGTTTATGGATGTCAAACACTGTGGTTAGCAATCTTATTTTTTAGGCTTTAAACTTTTGTGCAAAGGACTTATAAGACTTCTCTCTGTTCTGCCACTTAATATTGTTCATGTTAGTCAACTTGCATTGCAGGCAGTCTAATTTTGTCTGTTATTTATTGCTATTGTGCTGTTTATTTCCCTCCTGACCTTTTCAGAATTGTATTGAATATTGTCCTTTTACTATCTTTCAATCCATATCCCTTGCTCCCTAAATTAAGGATATTTTGTTTCTGTCAAATACAAATTCACAAAGAAAAAAAGTAGATTTTGTGAGAAAAAAAAAATGTTCTTTATAAGAAAAATAGAGTTATTACACGGACACTGAAATCTCTTCTAGCTGTTTATCATGGTTTGGGCCGGACATTACTTCAGTTGACCACAGCCCTTGTAGAGTGGTTTGTGAGAGCAGTGTCTTCACAATCAGACTCTCTTTTGATATAAGAACAGTTAGAACTGTTGCTGGAGATTGCATGCTATCTGTAAGAGCTTTTTTAGTGTTATATTTTAGCTAACTCATATTGTTATTTAAGACTAAAATAAATGTCTTGAATATATTTTTTGCACTGTTTTATACATGCTTTGAGTACTTGCTTACTCACAACAATCTGCATATGAAAGCAAAATGTCACCTTACCTTTTTTTTCTTAATCCCTCAGGGGTAAACATAAGTGTAAATCCTGTTGTCAAATAACAAAACCAGCTCAGGTCCTGCACTGAAAAGGGAAGACATAGTTATTATAGGTAACTACTTATATTTAGAAACTAACTCCAGAAATGAGAGTGTAAAAGTGCAGTAGGTATTCCAGACCCAGCCCAGAAAGATTCAAATCAAATTAGTATTAAAGAATTTTATTTACTTGCATTGGTGGTGGTGTTGAAGTTGAATGTCCCTGATTTCCTAGAAATGTCAGTTAAGTTATATTCTCAGCAAATTCAGCATGCTTAATGAATTCCTTGGGGAAGCCAGAATATCTGTAGCAAAATTAACTTCCTATTCTTATGTAAATGAGGAGTTTCAGGGTCCCTGATGGAAGCCTGCTTTTTGGCTAGAGTTGGCAAGTGTATGCTATTAAATGACACATGGAGCCTTGAGCTGAAATTTAGACTTCACTAATCTGTGCTGTGACATGTGCAAAGCTGCTTTAGACGAATGTGAAACACAGTTCTTTAAATGTACCTGATGAAATGAGGATTATTACCCCTGGCTAGGCTGTAGTCAGCAGTCTGATTACCTTGGCCTTTCCTTGGTCTTAACAGAATAAGCACACTGACACTTTTTTACTCTTTTTATATTTCCTACAATATTTCTTTGCGGTTACATTTCTGCATTACTATTACTCAGTTGAGATTGTTGATTTAAAATGGAAGGAGTCCAATAAACTGAGGCAGTATTTTAGATTGTATGTGTGCATTCATGTGCATGTAATTAAAGTAAATACTGAAAAGTTAATAATGGAAAGAGAAATAAACTCCAAGTCAGGTAGATAAGGTCCATGCAGGCTGTAAAGGAAAATAAAATCACATACATAAATTTAATAGCTTGAGTGAGATAGAGGAGTGAGAAAACAATATCCAAAATGAAAAGAGGATGTTACTGAATAGTTCAAGCTTTATTGTTGCAAGTAAAGTCCTTTGAGATCTTTGGATGAAAGGCATTCTATAAATGCAAAGTATTATTGTCTCAGAGGAACAAAGCTATATGTCAGTTCTAAAACATTGAAATACAATCAGATTCAAGCTATAACCACAAAGTGGGATCTGGCTGAGCATTTCATATCTAATGTTAAGTTACTTAGCTAAATTCCTAAATCCAAGATGGGTCCTAGCTTCCCACATTTAATGGAACTTCTTAGGGTATGAAGAAGGAGAGTGTCTGCTCCTTCTAGGATATCTGATCAAGGGCCTTTTTCACTGGAATAAGGGATAATAAGAAAAAGAGTAAGCCATAAACAACAACTTACAGGGACACAAACCCGATCGGCAAATGACAAGGGACGCAGTGATGAGAACAAACCCTGGTCAGTCACAGTAATTGATGAGGGCTTGTGGGAGTGTAAGAATGTTTATTCCGGTGAAGTTATCTGATCAGGGAGCTTGTCATTTGGGAAAATGAGGGAAAAGGGGGAAAGCAGAAACAAAATATACAGAGACACAGACCGGACAAAACACTCACGGAGACAGTGTTAAGACATAAACCTCACTGGTTGCATTCATTGATGGGCTGCCCAGAAACTACAGGTGTGACTTCCAGGAAGATCAGCCTCGACTTTGCAAACAGTAAGACTGTAAACCAGGGAAGACGGTGACTGGGAAAAGTGCAAGTATCGATAGAACTGTACAGTCCCTCGGGGGAACATACAGGGATAGGGGAGCAGAGAGGAACAAAAGGTGGGGGTAGACAGAAAGTAGTATAAAAGGGGCAGAGCGTGTAAAACAGCACAGGTCAGCACACTTCTCTGGCTAAGACCTATGCTTGATCGCTGCAGTCAGATCTATCTTCTTATATCTTCTTATTAAATCTTATTAAATCTGAGTCCTGTGCGTGTGTGTCGTTGAAGACAGTGCCTTGCCTGTGGCTATCTGTGTAGTCACAGCTGTGGCTCTGGCAGTGTTCTGAGTGTGTCTGTGTGTCTCTGGGATACATGCTGAGTTTCACTACTAGTTGAACCTGCAAATGGGAAGCCACATCCCTCAGTCTGGGTAGAGACCCTGGGATCATGGGCACTGGTGATGAGCTCCACTGGCTGAGCAGCAGAATCCTGAGCAATGGAGGATGGAGGAGGCAGCCATATTCCTAAAATTACTTAACTCATTTATAAAATGTCATAAAGGTGTCTAAGTTTCTCCTTGGTGATTAACTTTGTCAAAGTAATTCAAATGGGGATCTTCTTAGTCATCTCAGTCAACAGGTATTTCAGCATTTATGAAAAAACATTTTGGGGGCACCTCTTGTTCTATTTTTCTACAAAGACTCTGACACGTAAGTTTTTCCCTCTCAAGATATTATGATTCTCACAATAAGCTCTCTCGTGAATAAATTTACATGTTCGACCTGCTCAGATCATACTAATGGAGTAGGAAATTATTCCTGATTTTACATAATGCTTTAGTGGATGGAATACTTCTTTAAGAAAGGAAATGCACACATATGAACAATTCTTCAGTTTGACAAATTACAAATCCTACTTGTGAGTAGAATGGTCTAACCCACACCTTCTAAATTAGGATTAAATTAGGTTCTTTTCAAGCCCTTCTGAGAAAGCTAGACTACTTCAAAGGAATAGTATAAAGATTTACGAAATCGGTGAACAAGAGGCATGTCTCTTTAATGTAAAAATGCCAATGCTTTCCTAGCAGTAGGAAGGACAGGTTGTGATTGCTCTTCCCAGAGAATGGGTCTGTCTCCTGTTATTTTCTAAAATAGATCACATTAAAAAAAAAATAAATCATAAAGACTTCACCAAATTATGGTGTGTAAAGGTCCTATATAAATCAGTGTTTTTCTGACTGCGAAAACACAGGCAGTCTCTTCATTTTTTTAATTACCTTTTGTATCACTTTGGAGAAAGTACTGATGATCAAAGTTTAAATAACATGCACCATGCCATGTTTTGAACAGAATCTTATGAACATAATCAGGATTACTCATACTATTAAAAGGCAGTAACTTCCTGCTTAACAGAAAACCAGAAGCAATTGACAAAAAGCCCTCAAACCTTCAGAAATTACATCTGTGCATGTGAGCTCCTGTGAAAAATGTTTTTTGTGTCCCCCCGCCTTTAAAGATTGAATATCTGTCTGATAAAGCAAGGGGAAAGAAAAAGAGGAGGCATACAAAAGATATTTGACACTACTACAGGAAGAGCATAATAGTAAATATATCTTAAGAGGTAGAGATAAAATTATTCTTACCCATCAGGGCTAATGATGTAAAGGACAGATGGCAGTAAAAAAACCAATCAACCTTTATATTTTCCACTCCTAGACAATAGAAGTAGAGCCATGTCAATAAATATGTCCCAGAACATAGTTCATTTTTTGGATTCCAATATTTAAATATGCACTTACATGATCACCACAAATGGACATGTACACACATGTGCACACACACAGAGATCTATGTTTAATTATGAAACCTAGAAGAGAGTTAGCTAAATACACCTGGGATCTGCCTAGTTCCATTTCACTAGAAAAAGAGGGGAAATGTTTCTTTGCAAGAATAAAAAACTTTGCTGAACCCGACAGATACAACTACTAAATTAAAGGCAAACTTCTTCTAACTTGTTCTTTTGCCTTTATGGTTTTTACATTCTTTGCTCCCTAATAATGTTCTGACACATGGCATATGTGGATTCAAACATCTTAGTTGGGAACTGGCTTAAAACCTACATTTGCATTTGTTTTTGGCAAAGGCTTAGTCTCTGGACAGTTGTGTATCAGGGACATGACTATTGCACTAGTTATATCTGATTCCCCTCCTTTTTTCCCCAAGAGATATATACATATAGACGTTAAAAAAAAATATTTAATTGAGCTCTACCCTGATATTTTCTTCCTTCAGAAGAGATGTAGGTGGTTTGAGGCATAAGACATTAGAGATGTTACCTATGAAAGCTTTAATTAAGGACTGTTCTGAGACAAAGCATAGTATAATATATGCTATTTTCCCATTTGAGTCGTAGTATTTAATATGCGGTGATCAAAAAAAAAAAGCCAATGTTTCAGGCTTTTACCCTCTGTCTTTATGATTTCAAGGTATCTTGCAATCTTTGGGAAAAACTATTGCAAGCAGATGAATATATGTATTCATCTTTTGAATATTATTTCCTGAGTATGGCTCTTGTTTATATCTTATGGAAATGCAGCTACTTTAATACTTAATAATAAATTTCTAGAACTGCTGCAGCTATCCAATTTTTTTTCTACTTTATTCAAACAGAGAAAGGTCTAAGTAAAATTCTCTAGCGTACTAATATTTTGAATCCTTTGAATGTTTTGCACCTTCCACTTGCCTGAAAACAAACTTAACTTAATAGATAAACATATGTTGGTGAGATACAGTAAAGGAAAAATTCAGCAAGAAAGATTGAGGCTCAGCATGTAGGTATCTATAGTAGCACAGTGCCTAAAAAATTTCATGCTGATATATTTTCCATGTAGAGCTGCTTAAAGTATTTATGCTGTTATTGCGTGTGGTGTGCATGCTGGAGCAGAAGATCAAAACAACTTTTTCTTTTCTGCTTAAATTAGTGAGATACAATAGCTTGAAAAACAGCCTCACAAGACATTTTTCTATTTAAGGCCAAACTTTCGGTAAACTGGTGTGTAATCAGACACTTTTTTTTAATTAAAAATAATTTTAGATTAAGATGTAATACCATCTTGAATGGAAATTCTGCTAAGGTTTTTTTTTTCACTGGTACTTATAGCTTTTGATATTTAAAAAGCTGAGCAACAGATGATGCCATAAAACCCAATTGGACTAAATGTAAACAAAATATGAGAGACAAATATGTACATTATTTTCAGAATTAATGTTCCAAGGAGACAAAAACTTTTATCTTACAGAGTAAGTAAAGTAACTAAAGTACACAACTTAGTAGACTTTATTTAATTTTCAGTACTCAGCTAAAAACATGTATCATTTTCATGCTGTCATTCTCTCAACAGTATTTGCTGTTTCCTTCATTAAGCATGGAAATAACACACCAATCCTCAGAATACATTTCTTCCTTTAAAAGTAGCTAAGATATACCTTTCAAAATGTTTTACCTTTTCTTTGAAGTTCATCCTCCAGTTATCCACTTCCAGGAGGTCTGAAAGTAGACTGTAATATCTGAGGATTTTGGTATCTTTCTGTCCATTGGAACATCAAGGTACTTTTAACCGTGATTGGATCAATGCATTGGTCTGTATAGTGTGTGTTTAATTCAAAGGAATGCAAACATATAGTCATTCATATTTATTGTTTCATATCAGCTTTAATATATTGGCAAATACAAGCAATAAAGTGAAAGAAACAGAATGTAAAATTGTGAGAACTTGTGATGCCTACATTGTCATGAATATCTATGTCATAGAATCATAGAATCATAGAATCATAGAATCATAGAATCATAGAATCATAGAATCATAGAATGGTTTGGGTTGAAAGGGACCTTAAAGTTCATTGAGTTCCAACCCCCCTGCCATGGGTAAGGACAACTTCCATTAGACAAGGTTGCTCAAAGCACCGTTCAGCCTGGTCTTGAATACTTCCATGAAAGGGGCATCCACAGCTTCTCTGGGCAATGTGCTCCAGTGTCTCACCACTCTCACACTAAAGACTTTCTTCCTAATATCTAAACCATTACCCCTCATCCTGTCGCTACACTCCCAGATAAAAACATCCCTCCCCATCTCCCCAGTACCCTTCAGGTACTGGAAGGCTGCTATAAAGTCTCCTGAGAGCCTTCTCTTCTCTAGACTGAACAACCCAAACTCTCTCAGCCTCTCCTCATAGCATAGGTGCTCCAGGCCTCTGATCATCATGTTTGTTAAAGGCTTATTTTGCTCCTTAATGTGATGTAATTAGGAAAAAAGATTAAGGATTCTATTAAAATTACCTAATTTTAGCAGGTATTCAGTCTAGTCTTTCTCCATTGCAGTGGGAGAGAGATTCATACCCAGAAGAAAATTTATGAGGAATTCAACTGCCTGAAAAGAGGTACCTAGTGCAATTTGAAATTCTTTGGTGTATCATGCCAAATTTTTGGCCCAGAAGGCTGTATTTTTCTCACTGTATCTGCTACAGCCATACAGATATCTCAAGTACCCTACACCACCTCAAACGATGCTAAACACTTTTCTGAGCCTTTTATCTTATGCACTTTAGATACCAGGGACTGTGTTCAGCTCCATATTGTAGATGTTTAAATTTAGTCGTCTACTCACCAATGTCTACATATGACACGATTAGTTCCCACTCTATACAGTGGAGATCTAGCCAATAGAGCTAATGAAGTCTAGATGACTATTCTTCTTCCTTGATGTTGATACCTGCATTAGACTGACCAGCTGAAGAGATCTCTACTCTCCACCAACATGTTGACAGGATATCCACTGATAAAACAACGAGCTCACATATAAATATCTACACTAAACTGTTGTTGCATCTTCAGCTGGGATAAGGTTACCTTTCTTACTAGCATCTGGTATAGTGCTGTTTTGGATTTGGGATAGTAATAGTGTTGATAGTGCATTGGTGGTGTTTGATGGTTGCTGAGCCATCAAGGCCTTTTCTGCTCCTCATACTGCCTTGCCAGTGAGTAGGCTGAGAGTGCACAAAAAGCTGGCAGGAAAAACAGCTGGGACAGCTGACCCCAACTGACTGAAGAAATATTCCATGCCATATGACTTCATGTCCAGTATACAAAGCTCGGGGAAGGAAGGAAGCAGGGGGACTTTCAGAGGTATGCCATTTGTCTTCCCAAGAAAATGTTACACGTGATGCAGCCCTGCTTTCCTGGAAATGACTGAACACCTGCCTGCTGATGGGAAGCAGTGAATGCATTCATTGTTTCTCTTTGCTTGTGTGTGCAGCTTTTGCTCTACCTATTAAATTGTCTTTATCTCAACCCACAAGATTTTCTTCACTTTTAAGCTTCTGATTCACTCCCCCATTGCAACTGGGGGAAGTTAGTGAGCAGCTGCATGGTTCTAGTTGCTAGCTAGGGTTAAACCACAACAAATGTGTACAGACTGGAACTGAATTCCATCTCTAATTCACAATGAGACAGAAGTTCTTTCTCTTTTTGTCTTCAGAGGATTGCAGACCAACATAGTCCTGTTTAGCAGCTGGTTTTAAGCAAAATCCAGTACACAGTGAATCTTGTACAGATTTTTCATTCAAAATCAGAACTGAGAGAAAAAGGGAAAGAGTTAACCACCTTTCAGATTATACCCTAGTAATTAAAAGTGTGAGATCTGAAATAGGAGTCATTTGACTACATGTATAAAACTACCTCAATTATAAGAAGAGCCTGAGTTGCTCAAGTGTAGAGGTCTGCATTGCACATGTCTAAAGTTAGGTGAGATGAATCTAACTTTCATTTTATGTGCCTTCTTCCTCCTGGTACACCTTCTTCCATATCTCAGAAGAAAAAAAAAAAAAGAAGAAACAGAAAGAAATAATGAGTCTGCGCTTGGTGTAATGCTTCAGTTTCTGCTTCAGGCTATGTACCAAAAAGCATGAAAGTTTCCTGGTGGCATAGGAAATTGTCAAGAAAAACAATGATTCTAACCCTGACATTACAGCCCTCCTGAGAGAAGATATAACATGGTTTGGGGCACTGCTCTGAAGGCAGTGTATTTATTTTATCAGTCACACTAACAAAGAATGCAAGTGCAATTCTGAAAACAGAGCTGAGCATTGCCACAACTAATTGTTGGTAGAAGCCTAAATTGCTACTCCAGGCTCTAAGCAGAGATAAGATGAAGTATGCAGAGCCTGGTTTTGGTTACTTAATAGGTCATGCAGATGCCTGTTTTTGAGATAATATTTCCACTTGACAAGATTAGCGTGAAAAGTGATAATAAAGACTGGTCTTTGGAGAATGATGACATGTATTTCCATGATACTGTGACACTTCGATGGAAATTAACATACGAATTGAGGCCAATAAAGGATTTTTAAAAAATGATTACTTTTTAATCTCTGTTAATAAAAAGGGTATTTCCTCAAAATCAGCATTTAGACACAAATGAGACCTAAACTTTAATGCAGGGTTGAGGAAAGAAGAACAGCATGCAGGTAACTATTATCATAGAGAAATATATTTATTATACTTACAGTTACTTATGTCCAGTGTGAACTGAAGTCTCCATAACCGAAGAATAAATTCGCTAACACACAGCACCACCTACAATTTTAAATTTAGTTAATTTAGTTAATTTAGTTAATTCAGAGTGTCCTAGGTTGTTCTTACATGAGATGTTTAACTGCTAATCTCTGAAGTAATCTTTGAAAAGGTGTGTGGTACATGAAAAATTTATAACATTCCATTATTAAAAAAATTTTTTTTGTGAGATAAGAATATTAATAATGAATAAATTTAAAATAATAAGTAATCTCCCACTCTAAAATAGGACAAATATCTCTTCTACTATATATTACAACATAAATAAAATACTTTGGTTCATCATACCATTCAAAGACATGTGAGTCACTTCTCAGTATAAATATTTTACTGAAATTCTAAATTCTTACTAAAGACACTCAATTTTTTTATTATTATTTTTTTTTTTCTAGTTTGGTTTCTAGTTGAATTTCTCATGGGCTACTATCATTAACAAAGCAGACAAAAAGAGACATAAAAGACAATTGTGATTGTAATGGTAGAAAAAATGTACCCTACACAATTTCTGGAAAGCCTTGCATTGTCTTATGAACTCCTACGTTGCCCAATTTGTTTTGTGTGAACTGTAGAAGAGATTATGTGTATACTGGAACTACACTTCATTATCGTATGCTCACATCAGCAGGATTTGCTCTTACTTCATTAAACATGGAAATGAATAGGGACGACCTTGTATCTGGTTCAGTGAGATGAAGAAATAGAAATGCTTGAAAGAGGTTTTTTTTTGTTTGGTTCCACTCACCCTCCCCGCTACATCCATTTTTGCCTCTTATGGGATTATATGAAAGGAAAGGAAAGTATATCAGGAATAGCTTTCATCATATTGACTTATTTGTCACACTGGAAGAAATTCAGGATAAACTGTTTTACTAAAATTTCTGTATACAATTCAGATATACATATTCAGGCAAAATACATCATTGTTTGTATTTTGTATTCTGTAGCTATATTAATTGACAGAGATAAACTCATGGTAGCCAGCATAGCGGTCAGCATTGCCCCTTTCACTGAATTTCACTGAATTTCTAGAGTTGGAAGGGACCATAGAGATCATCTAGTCCAACTCCCCTGCTGAAGCAGGATTGCCCAGAGCTAGAGCATGTTACTCAGGACTGCATCCAGGCGGGTTTTGAAAATCTCCAAAGAAGGGGACTCCACAACCTCCCTGGGCAGCCTGTTCCAGGGTTCCGTCACCCTCACCGTGAAGAAGTTTCTCCTCATATTTGAGTGGAACCTCTTATGTTCCAACTTGTGCCCGTTGCCCCTCGTCCTCTCGGTGGGAACCGCTGAAAAGAGTCTGGCTCCCTCCTCCTTCAACCCTCCCTTGAGATACTTGTAGGCGTTGATAAGGTCTCCCCTCAGCCTTCTCTTCTCCAGACTAAAGAGTCCCAGCTCTCTCAGTCTCTCCTCATAAGGGAGATGCTCCAATCCTTGAATCATCTTTGTAGCCCTACGCTGGACTCTTTCCATTTTATAGAAGCAGATCTTTTCACTTTCATAATCTTCTAGCTATGGATTCTATAAGCACCCTAGGGTAATTAAAGCTACTAGAAAGAAAAAAAAACTTGGTTTGGTTTTAATATTAGGCTCCCTAGTATCTGCTCTGAGCACCTCCACATTGTTGTGCTAATGGCGATAAAGCATTGGTACCCTCAAAAATGTTAGGCTAAAGATAACCAAGTAAGGAAACACTGCAGGAAAAGATTTTATATAGAGTGATAATGGTTGTTTTGTAAATGGGTGCCTTCGCTCAATGCGGCGATGGCAGAGTCAGAGGGAAGGGAGCGAGGGAGGCTGTGTTGGTTGCTGCAGAGGTACCCCAGGAGCACAGGCCACCCTTGAGATCCTTGTCAGCATTGATAAGGTCTCCCCTCAGCCTTCTCTTCTCCAGACTAAAGAGTCCCAGCTCTCTCAGTCACTCTTCAACTTGTTTGGAGATGACATCTAGTATGAGTCTCTCCATCACCTTCCCAGGGACAGAGGTGAGACTAACTGGTCTGTAGTTCCCAGGGTCCTCCTTCTTGCCCTTTTTGAAGACTGGAGTGATGTTGGCCTTCCTCCAGTCCTCAGGCACCTCTCCTGTTCTCCACGACTTCTCAAAGATGATCGAGAGTGGTCCAGCAATAACGTCTGCCAGCTCCCTCAGCACTCGTGGGTGCAACCCATCAGGGCCCATGGACTTATGAATGTCCAGTTTGGCCAAGTGGGCCCGAACCTGGTCCTCATCTACTTGAGGAAAAATTTCCTCTCTCCATACCGTCCCCCTTGCCTCCAAGGTCACAGATTCATGAGGGGCAGTCTCCTAACAGTGAAAACTGAGGAAAAGAATGCATTCAGCAACTCTGCTTTCTCTGTGTCTTCCACTACTAGGGTGCCCACCTCATCCATCAGTGGGCCCACATTATCCCTAACCTTTCTCTTGCTGTTAACATACTGAAAAAACCCCTTTTTGTTATTGTTAATATTGGTGGCCAAGATGAGCTCCACTTGAGCCTTGGCCCTTCTAATTTTCCCCCTGCATATCCTCACCGCTTCATGGTATTTCCCCTTATCTGCCAGGCCCTTTTTCCAAAGATTATAAGCCTTCTTTTTGTTCCTGAGTTCCAGCCGAAGCTCTCTATTTAGCCAGGCTGGTCTTCTTCCCTTCCTGCTTGATTTTAGGGACTTGGGAATAGCTTTATCTTGCGCCTTTAAGAGTGCCTCCTTGAAGAATGACCAGCTTTCCTGGGCACCCTTGCCCTCGAGGACCATCTCCCAAGGGACACCCCCAATCATGCTCCTGAAGAGGCCAAAGTCTGCCCTTCGGAAGTCCAGGGTGGCAGTCCTGCTGGCCCCCCGCCTTGCTTCAGTGAGAATTGAAAATTTTATCATTTCATGATCACTTTGTCCAAGACGGCCTCCAACGTTTACATCCCCCACAAGACCTTCCGAGTTAACTATCAGCAGGTCCAGTAGGGCACTTTCCCTGGTCGGTTCCCTCACCAGCTGCGTTAGGAAGTTGTCTTCCACGCATTCCAAGAATCTCCAGGACTGTTGCCTTTCTGCTGTGTTATATTGCCAGCAGATATCAGGGAAATTGAAGTCCCCCATGAGTACAAGGGAGAGTGATCATGAGGCTTCTGTCACCTGCCTATAGAATACCATCTAGAACACCAGACTATCATCAAAATAATTCCATGTCAATATGGATTAACTAGAGTGGGAAGGCAATTTTCTAAACATCTAATAAATGGTCATAATATTGTCTATTTATCTGACCTTGCCTTTCAATTTTCTTAGGAAATACTGAAAGCAAAAAAATTTTATTTCTATGTACTACTAAATCATACAGGATTTATCACCACTAAAATAAACGGTATCCAAATTTAGACTGAGAAAGAAAACATAATTTATTTTATTTCAAAGATTTCTTGACATTGTTTCAGCTTTTTCCAGATACAGATATACAAGTGTGCATCCTGAGATGGCTGAGGTATTTGTGATTCTCATTAGAATCCAAATATAGCAAAGAAAGAAATTCTTGGAATAGGTAATGGATATTACCTGTTCTTTGGTTAGATGGTATTTATCTCTTTCAACAGTTTCAGGCACATGAAATACTACTTTTCTCTCTGAATATTGTGAGGGAATAGATCTAACCTGTCTTTCCAGAAGTGTTTAAACTCCTGTAGGGTCATGTTTATTCTAAAAGCTTCCTGGGTCTTAACTTTAGCTACCTATTTATTCGCAAAACTATCTGCTCAAGGGAAAGTGTTCCTCTTTCCTGTGAAGTAGTCTATAAACATGGAATAGGTAGACAGGCATTTGAACTCCATTTAAGTTCTCTAAGGAGGCTCAATGAGTTTGCTGTGTGCATGAAAATGACCAGAATATCATTGAAGTGATAAACTTCTTATAATAGTTTAACTGTATGATATAAAAACTGTTGGGTTTCAGAGAGACTGAGCCTTTAACCTTCACCTTCCAAGACCAAACTGTTGAATACACCAGAAGTGTTCACTTTTCAACAACATCATGAATCTGCGTACAGTCTTAGAACCATATGAAAACAAAGGAAGAATAAAAATTCACACATTTCTGTCTCAGTGATTTCTCTTTCTCAGTGATTTCTCTTGCAGGTGAAAGGAAACAGAAATGGAGTGCCTTACTCAGCCTTCTGAAAAATTGCTGCATTTCACCCTCAGTCATTTTTGGATAAACAACAAAAGCAATCAAAGGTTTAAATTACATGGATTGAATTATTCTGGGAACAAAAATGAAATTGATCTATGAGGCAGTATATTGCTTACAGTGGAATTCCATTCTCAGTTCCTTGTCAACCTAGGAAAGAAGTTATTTTCATTTCCAATTAACACTGTACACAGTGAATTCTGCATAAATTCATTCTAGTACATTGGGAAAATTAAAAAAGCCCCAACCCGTCATCTGCCTGCCATTTTCTCTTTATCTGTATATACAGTAGGCCAGTAGACCAGCAGCAGCTTCTCTTGACTCACACAGAGCAGCACAGAGGAAAATAGCTCACATGACAGAAATAAAGGAGTTCAGTTCTCTAAATGAGCTCATATATGAGCTCATTATCAAGTGATGTTCTTGGATGCTGTAATTCCTTCTATCCTCAAATATTTTCTTTGTGTTTATTGATTGTGTACTCACTCTTCTCGAAAAGAAATGTCTTCTTATGTGCTGGCTTAAAAAGCAGATCTGCTTTGAATTTTCTGACATTTATAGATAGCACATGGAGGATAGCACAAAGAAGACATACCAACTTTTCTTGGAATTAAAAAGAGCAATGACACTAATATAACAATTTTTATCTTATTCTCCCTCCATCAAATGACCAACACATTAATTTTAAAACTTGATTGATAAAGCCCATCTTTCACACAAGAGCAAAGAGTGAGGCTCAGGTTTATACTTTGAGAACATGTCTTAATTAGGTTACTACCAACTTTCCTTTGGGTATTGAAATATAAATAAGGGCTAAGACTATGTAGTCATTCAGGGCAGTTACCACGAGTAAAAAGGCTTACTGAGAAAATAAAATGTGCAAACAGTTAAGAATAGAAACCTCCCATCAAACTTCGATGAAGTATATAAAAAGTGGACTGGGTTTCATCAAGTTGCAGGGAAAATATACTGTATTATGTCAAATAAAATCATTATGTATTCTGTTGTAAAAAACACTCAAACCTTTTATAAAAAGAAAACAAGAGCATCTCTGGATTATTAACCAAGGATTGTTATGCCATGAGGAATACCTACTGAAAATACATCTATAAAGATTTGACTTCACTGGTTAGTGCAATTGATAGTGAGCTATCAAAGGAAACTGAAGAGAAAAGAAGACTTGGAGGCAGCAATGCATATCTTCAAAGTCCTAAGAGATACATACTTTTTTTCAACATTTATGCGTAACTCGTCTTAATGTCAGTGGAAGTTATGTGCACACATAGGAAGAAGAGACACCTCCGTATGTAAACAGTCATTCATTTTCAGATGAGAAACAAAAAAAAATGGAAAATAAAAAAGACCAGATGATTTAAATTTTAGAATGTACTCCAAAAAGGATTGTGCAGACTATGAATCGGGGTTATATTCAGAATGTCTGAGAAATTCTGATCAACGCCTAGAAGTTAATAATGGGAATGACAGTGTAGAGTGTTTATGGGTCGGACTCAAAGGGAAGGCCAACAAGGCAGACATCATGGTGGGAGTTTACTACAGACACCCAAACCAGGATGTAGAAGTTGATGAAATATTCTATCAGCAACTGGAAGAGCTCTCCCAATCACTCGTCCTTGATATTGTGGGGGGACTTAAACTTCCCAGACATCTGCTAGAAATATAACACAGCAGAGAGGGAACAGTCCCAGAGGTTCCTAGAGTGTGTGGAAGACAACTTCCTAACACAGCGGGTGAGCGAACCAACCAGGGAAAGCACCCTACTGGACCTGCTGCTTGTTAACAGAGAAGGTCTTGTGGGGAATGTAAAGGTTCAAGGTCAGAGTGGGCAGAGTGATCACCAAGATCATAAAGTTTTCAATTCTTGCAGAAGCAAGACAAGGAGCCAGCAGAACTGCCACCTTGGACTTCCGAAAGGCACATTTTGGCCTGCTTATCCTAAGCATGGTTGAGATTGTCCCCTGGGAAACAGTCCTGAAGGGCAAAGGTGCCCAGGAAGGCTGGTCATACTTCAAGGAGGAACTCTCAAAAGTGCAGGAGAAGGCCATCCCTAAGTCCCATAAAACAAGCAAACGGGGAAGAAGACCGGTCTGGCTAAATAGAGGGCTTTGGCTGGACCTCAGGGAGAAAAGGAAAGTCTACAATCTCTGGAAAAAGGTGTTGGTTAGTCATGAGCAATATCAAGGTGTAGTGAAGATGTGCAGGGGAAAAATTAGAAGGGTGAAAGACCAAGCAGAACTGAACTTGGCCACCACACTTAAAGATAACAAGAAGAGTTTTTCCAGTATATCAATAAAAAAAGGCAGGCTGGGGAAAATGTAGGCCCACTGATGAATGAGGTGGGTGCCTTGGTGGTGGAAGACACAGAGAAGGCAAAGCTGCTGAATACATTCTTTGCTGCGGTCTTCACTGCCAAGGTCACCCCTCATGAATCCCAGACCCTGGAGACAAGGGGGATGGCCTGGAGAGAGGAAGACTTTCCCTCTGTTGGGGAGGATTGGGTTAGAGACCACTTGGCCAAACTAGACATCCATAAGTCTATGGGCCCTGATGGGATTCACCCACGAGTGCTGAGAGAGCTGGTAGATGTTATCGCTGAACCATTCTCCATCATTTATGAAAGGTCATGGAGAACAGAAGAAGTGCCTGAGGACTGGAGGAAGGCAAATATCACTCCGGTCTACAAAAAGGTCAAGAAGGAGGACCCAGGGAACTACAGGCCAATTAGTCTCACCTCTGTCCCTGGGAAAATAGTGGAGCAACTTGTTCTGGATGTCATCTCCAAACATATTGAAGGCAAAGAAGTTATTGGAAGTGGTCAACACAGATTTACCAAGTGTAAATCATGCTCGACCAATCTGATAGCCTTCTATGATGTTATAACTAGGTGGCTGGATGAGGGGAGAGCAGCAGACGTCATCTACCTTGACTTCAGCAAGGCTTTTGACACTGTCTCCCACAACATCCTCATTAGAAAATTAAGGAAGTGTGGGCTAGATGAGGGGGCAGTGAGGTGGATTGAGTCCTGGTTGTGTGACAGAACTCAGAGGGTTGTCATTAATGGAGCAGGATCAAGTTGGAAGCCTGTAATCAGCCGCATCCCCCAGGGGTCAATACTTGGCCCAGCCCTGTTCAACATATTCATCAATGACCTGGATGAGGGGACAGAGTGTATCCTCAGCAAGTTCACTGATGACACCAAACTGGGAGGGCTGGCCGACACTCCAGAGGGCTGTGCTGCCATCCAGCGTGACCTGGACAGGCTGGAGAGCTGGGCAGAGAAGAACTTAATGAGGTTCAGCAAGGGCAAATGTAAGGTCCTGCACCCGGGGAGGAAGAACCCCAGGCACCAATAGAGGTTAGGGGTGGATCTTCTGGGAAGTACTACAGAGGAAAAGGATCTGGGAGTCCTGGTGGATGGCAGGATCTCCATGAGCCAGCAATGTGCCCTTGGTGCCAAGAGGGCCAATGGAATCCTGGGCTGCACAGGGAGGAGTGTGGCCAGCAGGTCGAGGGAGGTCATTCTCCCCCTCTGCTCTGCACTGGTGAGGCCACAACTGGAATACTGTATCCAGTTCTGAGCTCCCCAGTTCAAGAGAGACAGGGAACTACTGGAGAGAGTCCAACGTAGGGCAATCGAGATGATTAAGGGATTGGAGCACCTCCCTTATGAGAAAAGGCTCAAAGAGCTGGGGCTCTTTAGCTGTGAGAAGAGAAGGCTGAGGGGAGACCTCATCTATGTTTACAAGTTCCTAAAGGGTGGGTTGAAGGATGATGGAGCCGGACTCTTTTCAGTGGTTTCCAGCGATAGGATGAGGGTCAACGGGCACAAGCTGGAACATAGGAAGTTCTACTCAAAAATGGGGAAGAACTTCTTTACAGTGAGGGTGACAGAGCCCTGGAACAGGCTGCCCAGAGAGGTCATGGAGTCCCCTTCTCTGGAGATTTTCAAGACCCGCCTTGATGCAGTCCTGAGTAATGTGCTCTAGGCAACCCTGCTTAGCAGGGGAGTTGGACTAGATGATGTCTAGAGGTCCCTTCCAACTCTGACAAATCTGTGGATCTGTGAACATAAGCAGAAATGACAGTAATTCCCTGTGCACTGTGATAGAAACCTAATCATTACTGTTACCAAAGTAAGTCTGTTTCCATTCAAATAATAGGACCATTAGATGCACATACAATGAACCTTAGAAAGTGTATAGCTTCTAACTCTTAACCCTTCTCCAGTCAGAGGTGAAATATAAATTTATTCAAAGTGTTTCCTGAGTAGTTCAATTTTAAGGTATGTACTCTCAGGATCATGATAATCTGATTAAGATAAATTAGCTCCAAAATTAATGTTTTTCATTATATTTCTACTGGTAAAAGAGGTAAAAAAGGAGGGAAGCAGAGAAAGATACTTATACAGTCATATTCCAAATTATTTTAAAGTAACATTCATATGTATGTACAAGCATTCGTATATAAGTATGGCTGATGCTGTGCATTAGCACAGATGGCTGTTGTCCTTAATCATCTTAGATACAAAAAAAAGACAATCAGGCTTAAAAGCTCTTCAATAAGGAATACCGGAAAAAAAGCAGGTTCCTTTTTCCCCATCATCCCTCCACTCCCAATTCAAGATCTCCTTTTATAAAATGTTAGGGTGTCTGTACAGTCAGCTACTCTCCGATTCACACAGTAAGTTTCAAGCAAGTTACAACTGATAAGAAGCCTAAGAGGTTGGGATGGGCTTTAGCAGTGTTAGTGTAAGAGCTTAAAGCTTGTTCCCAGTGATGTTAATAGTATTTTCTCTGGGCCACTGAGCACAGAAATGTATTGTTTCCCAGATATTTGTGTCGGTGTGTTAATGTTTCAGGTTAAACAAACTAATATTGGTTAAATCTTACTTAGCGTGCTTCCATGTTTAAGAGAGCAACAGGCCTCTGTTTGGCTCCACAGCCACATCCACTCTCAGAAGCTTTTTCTCTCTTTCCTATGGCAAATGACCAGATTGTTCCTGGAATCTGTACTGCACAGAGGATGTGCCAAGGAAAGAAGAATAAATTAAGTAGGTTTCTTGATTTTTTGGCCTGAATGTAAAGATACTAACTCACTCACCCATATAGTGCACTAGTTAAGACATAATTTACAGTATTCTACAAATCTGTTTAGTCTCCTGTAGCAGGTCTATATAACATGGAGATCCTATTTACCTACATGTATCTTTCTTGAGGTAAGCAATACTGCTCCCCCCCTTCCCCCCAAGATAAAATTCTGAGGCCTACATACTCGTATTACCCGATGAGTAAATAAAATTTGGACTACCAGTTAAATTAAGCGCAAAACAGGGTCCACATCATTAGATCATGTAGACCATAAGTTTATCTATATGCAATTCCTAAGGCAACCTACAGCACTGAGAATGTTAAGACAGGTTTAAACATGCAGAAATATTCATTTTTTCAGAACTGAAAATGGAAGGCCCTTGTTAAAATATAGGCTAACGCATTGAGCAACAAGAGGCCCTTCTCATAAGATGAATATGAATCAAGTTCATACTGGACGACTGGCTTGAACCTACACTCAAACTGTAATATGGATGCAGGCTTTGGGTAACATCTTATAAAAGACAGACATTTGTGGAGAAGTATTCGTCTCTAGAAGCTAAGCTCCCAGAACAGAAATGAAAATGCATTAGGATGTAGATAGGCATCTGAAAACTGATATCCTGTGAAGACTTAGATGCCTGAGACAATTACGAAAGGGAGTGATAAGCAGTTGAAGTTTCCTGGAATTTGAACATCCTTTTATGAAACAGAGACTTATGTGTCATGTTTTTTGAATAAATTCATTGAATGCTTTAATATCTAGGTAGGTGAGAACTGCCTTCTCATCTAGCTATATATTAATGAAAGCAGCTGCAAGAGTATTTTCTAATCTTTACAGTTTGACCTAATGTCTTGGCAGGTCTCTTCCCCCCCACCACTCCCTTCTCTCTTTCTCTGTCTCATCCTCTCTCCTTTACAGAATCTTTCATGGGACGTAAATGCTACCCCATTTAATTTCTAGGGCTGATTGAGTGCCATATTCACACCTAATAAGAAATTCAGCTACAAACACTTCATAAACTTTCATATTGTAGAGGAAGATATCCAGGGATTTATATATGACCTAAACTTCTAGCAGCAGGGTTTTTTTTGTCTGTCTGTGTAGTGGGTTGGCCACAGCTGGAAGATAAGCACCCACACTGCCACTTACTCACTGCCCCTCTGCCAGTGGGACAAGGGAGAAAACAGAGAGAACAAGAGAACAAGAACTCATCAGGGAAATTGCTCACCAATTACTGACTCAACTGGGAAAATTTAACTTAGTGCATTGCCAGTTAGCATAAAAATTTAATTACTGATTTGGATACCAAGAAACAAAGAAGATAAAAATTTAAACTCTTAGGGAAAAATCTTCTTCTCCTCTTTCTCATCTTCAGCTTCCCTATAGACACCTCTCCTCTTCCCTTCCAAATTTCTGCTTCCCCGTTATCAATACAGGTTATTCTCAGTCTCTTCAGGGAGGCAATTTGCTGAGCAGGAGTGCAGTGGTTTCTTTCTGTTGCTCCTTATTCCTTACTCTTTTCTCTCTACACTCATCACTTCCTACCTGTTTCCTCTGCTCTGGTGTGGGCTTATCCATGGCTGCAGTGGCTTTAGGCAGAACATGCACCAGCATATGCTTATCTACAGGTTGCAGTCCCAGAAGGGGGGTCCAGAAACCTACAGATCAGTCAGCTTAACATCAGTTCCTGGAAAAGGCATGAAGCCATTTCCAAGTATGTGAAGGACCAGAAGGTGATTTGGAACAGTCAGGATGAGTTTACAAATGGCAAATCATTACCTGTTAAACTGATTGCCTTCTGCAATAAGGCGACTGTCTGTATGGATAAGGTAAGAGCAGTGGCTGATGTATACCTAAACTTTAGAAGTTAAAGGTCTTTAATACAGTTCGCTCATAGTGCAGAAAAAATAGAGAGATATGGATTCGTGTAACCAATAATGTGGATGGAAAATTGGCTGACCTGTTAGGCTCAAAGGGAAGTGATGAGTGATTAAAGAAGTCCAACTGGCAGCCCATTACTAGTGGCGTCCCTCAGAGGTCAATACTGAGGACTGGTGGGGATAGAGTACATCTTCAGCTAGTTTGCAGAAGACATCAGAGGAAGCACTAACACACTCAAAGACAGGTCTGCTATTCAGAAGAACCTCTGCATACTGGAGGAATGAGCCAACAGGGATCTCAAGAAGTTCAATAAAGAAAAATACAAAGTTCTACACTTGGGACACAATAACCCCATACATCACTATAAGCTGGAGGACAACTCAATAGTAGGTAGCTTTCCAGAAAAGGATCTGGGGCCTTGATAGAAAGCATGTTGAACTTGAGTAAGCAGGATGATCTTGCAGCACAAAAGGGTCAACTACCGATTGGACTGTACTAGTGAGAGTACAGCTATCTCATAAGCATACTGTAATACTTTATGAATTTCTTTAAGCTTGTTTTGTAGTGGAATCAGTTAAAATCTCTGAGCTAAATTTTTAGAGACAGTAAAATGTCAGTTGTTTATAATTCTACAGGTGGAAGGAAATATTTTCACCTTCATGAAAAGCAATTATAAACACTTTTTCATGAAGTATTTATGTTTTACCTTTTTTATATCATAACATTTGGTGATAGGGGAAACGTTTCAGTGATATAGATAATTTGAAATTTGTTAAAACAATACCAGTATTTATTTTCTCTAGGTAACTATAGAGAATGCAAATCCATATAAACAGCTATATTAGTTACTCAGTTTGACCGATTAGGCTTCTTAAGCCTCCGATGCTAGTCTTGATTGATTTTACTCCATAGGTCACAAAAAAGGGAAGCAAGTAAACCAATGAGGTCCTAGTCCACAGGCAGTCATGGGCCAGTGGTAAGGCTTTGTATAGCAAGCTATATAAAGATTGAGATAGTGTTCTTCTTTTATCAGTTTATTTTGTTGTAGAAACCAGGTAGATATTTAGAATTTCTTTTATCTTCATCCCTCGTTCAATATTCAAGCTAAAGAGCTCAGTGATTTTGTTGTCATCTGTTCAGAACTGTCAAGCTTTCTGCTGGAACAGTAAAGAAAGGCAGCATTATTTTTTTTTTCTTTGTTAGAAAACTTAGACCAAGAGCAGCAATGACTCTAAGAGACATTGTGTTGAACATTTCAGGATACATTCTGCCAACAGAATAATTTAATGCTCCCACCATGTTATCAGCGTATTTCTCAAATACTGCCAGTGTCATTTCATTTGTGTCTCAGTTATATTTGAACCAACTGCATTTCATCTATATGCTTATCACTCTTGTGCAAAGTGTCATCTCAGTAAAAATGCTGTACATATCTCATGATAAGACAACAGAGCAAGGTGTCTTCAGTGTGCATTAAAGCCATCCTTTTTCATGACTTCTCCCAAAAATCTGGAGGAAGATACAGAATGATCAATCTTTGTGGTGTCTCCAGTGCTGTTTGAATAATAATGCATTAGTTTCTACCCTTTCCAAAACATCTGAAGGAAGATAAGGAAACAAACAAACAAATGTGTACATACCTTTTGAAGTTCACATGATGGTGGCAGGGAACATGAAAGGTTAAAAACACTACTACAAAAGTTCACTATCATTCCTGTATTGCTAAAATAATATAATAAAAATAATAATAGGTAATACATGTATTAGAGTACTTTGTGACCATGAAAATCTTTGTGACCATGGCTGCAATCTTTCCAAATAAGTTTTAACAGTTATTATGGCAAAAATAACTAAAAGGTCCATAATAATATATGGTATTTTTATAACAGTGATAAATATAAGCTGATTCCTGGTTACTCTTGTACAAAGAGAAGATCAGATCCTCTACAGTTTATATCAACATAGTTTTTTCAATATTATATCAATTAAAAAAAGGGAAAGATTTGAACCCATAACTTGCTTGATAACAAGGTTTCTTGTCTTGTTCAAAAATAAGCCACTAATGTGCCTTTGGGTATAGATTCAGGGTGAAAATCTTAGTCCTATGAAATTACCACAAAGCTCCACAAATGCCTATGGAGCCAACATATCACTCATGTTCTTACAATTTGGTATACTTTAAGGAAAGATGTAAATCTTCTGTAGCTTGCAGACCTTTTTATCCCTTTTGAAGCTCAACATTACTATCAGAAAAAAACCCCATAATTTCACACATATTATCAGTCATTATCTTAGAGAACTGAAATAAATTGAAATACAAAAATCTGATATTTGAAAGAGATCATTAGCTCAATCAGGTCAGTAGGTCTATTCCTTAGCCCAAAGACATAAGGGTTTGCATCCCTATATTGGAGAAGTTAGGTGAACATTGATATTTTCTAAAGAAGAAATGTTTCCTAGAAATGCAAGCTTCTGAATTTTCTCTGTGGATTTGTAAGTTGTTTCTGAAGAACCGTACTGAGATTCCCAGAAGCCTTCATAGGCAGACGTGAAGAAATGAACAACTATTTGAGCTTAAAGGTAGCTCATTGATCAAATGCTCTTCATTCTTCATTCTTCATGTTCTCCTGAAGGGGACACTTCATCACCTATTCCAACTCCATTCATGAAAGAGAAATAACAGTATTGTAGGATAACTTTGAAACAAAATCCTCAAAGCAAATGATATATGTGTTGAGATCCATCTTCTATTCCCTGAAAGCTATATTCTTGCTGTTGAGACTGTGGTTAGTTCATCTAAGTAAATAATGAAATATAATTAAAATGTCATTTTTTAACCTTAGAATCATAGAATGGTGTGAGTTGGAAGGGACCTTAAAGATCATCTAGTTCCAACACTTAAGAATTTTGTTTTTTATTGTTCAATCAATAACAATCATATTGTTTTGCTTTGCCTTGTTTGATTTTATTTTCACCAACATGTGTGATGATTGTTCAATGTAACATAACTAAATATACATCATTATTTTTGTATTCCTCTCTGGAAGACATTTTTATAAAACTAGCATCACAAATCTAATTAAATTTTTAGGAGACAGAGGAAGTAGAGAGATGGAAGTTACTTGTGTGTTCATACTTCAGCCCTCTAATATTTTTCAGACTTTTGGGGAAAAAGAAAAAGTGGTCTGAGCCCCTGTGTTTTCTTCAGTTCTGATTTATCATCTGCATCTCATCTGCCTCAATATTCATTTGACAGAAGTTGAGCTAATCCAAGAAAAATGGTGTTATTCCAAGGCTTCATTTACCAGTTCTTGAGATGTATTTACCCCCATCTGCCAATTTCAGATTTCTCTTTTTCTTGATTGGTTTTGTATCATCAGGCCACTAGTTGAGATTATGTCAGATTATGTTAAGATTCCTTGGAAAAATGGGAGTTAGAAATATTTTAAAAAGAAGTAAGGATTTGTCTTAGCTTTGGTCCCCATGTAGAATTAAAATATTTGTGTACTGCATGCATTTGTTTGATTATTTCACGTAGCAGTGTATATATTTGCAAATAAAATTCCAGCAGCTGTTCACAGCCATGAAGCTTTTCAGAGGTGCCTGAACATCTTGGAAAAGATTAATCTTGCCTAAATTCAAATGCCTAAAGTATAAGTGCTCCGACCTGAATTAGGGGGTGATTACAGTTAACAGAGGTGTAAGATTTAATTCAGTTGCCCAACCTAGATTAATTTGTCTAGTGGCATTTGAGATGTCCTGGGTTCTCCTGCTTGGGTTCCAGCAGCCACACATTCTCCACAGGTCCTGTGTTTTATCCGCCAACCCTATTAGTGTCACTTTGGTATGCTAAGACATCTCAAATGACACTTGTGTGGGTAACTGAATTGAAAAAAAAAATGAATTGCAAATACAGTCAGTAATGCTTGTTTTATGATTCATTTTACTAAATGCAAGTGTCCTTTTCACAAGGAGATTACTAGATCTTTATTTGGTCTCTACTTACTATATTAACTAGACTTTATTCAGATGCCCACATTCTCTTCCAGTGACACATACATGCACAAAACTTTTGCAAATATGATGCAGGATATCTATGTGCTTTTATTATAGTCAAAAAGTTTGAAAAAGATCTTATGGAAGATCAGAGCAACATGTGCCATTTGATAAATCTGCATAGATTTTTAACAGGATTTATAGGAGATCCTACTGGGTCAGCAGTTTGAGACAAGGAGGAATAAAATAACTCAAATGGCAATAGAAACCTATGTATAGGCAAGTGAATGAATATCAATGTACTTATTAACTATAATGACAAACTAGACAACAACCCAGAGGTTGATAGTTATCCTAAGAACACTTAAGTAAAATTAATTCTGAAAACAGTGCCATTTTTGAGAGATTACACTTAAGCAAAAATGCTTCACTGTTTGGCAAAGCAGACTTCCAAACTTCTTTTGAAGAGTCTACAACATTTCAGGACCTGTCAAGAACTTTAAAGGATCCTAATTCAGCATTATATTTCGATTGAGTTTGCTTACAAATTCCAGGATATGACTGTTCCGGTTCTAAGTCCCAACATTATGCAATTGCACAACTATATAGATGTGATTTTTCTCTTTCCTGGCATGTTGCAACATTGTACCTGGCTAATTAATGCACTCACTAAATCTATAGTAAGTTCAAGAATACGACAGTTCTTGGAGCTATTTATTTGAAGTAGTTTATGACTTCCCCCCCCCCCCAGGATATTATGATGAGTAAAAACCCCGTACTTTGTAAAATCACAAATTCTATTAGTATATACACACTTGATTCGCAGTGCTGCTGGAAACTCTCATTTTGCAGAAGCATCTTTTTATGTTTCATATTAAAATAAAAATTATTCTTATTATGTAATTATATATTTGCATAAAATACTCCATTACTTCCCATAGGGCACTACATTTATTGCCAACACATATATACACACACTTACATATGCATGCTAACATTAACAGAGTAACATTCCAATAATCTGTTTTCTCCAGAATACACATTATTTATTAAGTACAAAGAATATTTACATTACTAAATGGTTAGATATGAAAAACAGCAATGTTAGCACATTATCAACTTTTTTCCATAACCATTACCAACATTCATGATATTTTTAATAGGATTTCATCCTTTCACATCAGGATGATTTTGACAGAAGGAGAGTGTTCCTACTTCAATATCTTTCACCAAAGGGTTCTGACTATAGATAGTTGTCTTGGCCATATATACCCATGGCTACATAATCATTTTGTATTAATATTCATTCTATTAATTCATATAGTCATGTACACATTGTTAATACACTTATGGAAGTTTAATTGTATTATACAATTGTCCTGGTTTGGGGTGGCGCAGAGCCAACTTTTCTGTTCCGTCAGAGAGGCTCTTGCTTATACTTGTTGCTGTGGCAACCCAGATCAGCTGACCTAGTTGTTTACCCCATGGAGGGGTTGCACCTGTGAGGAGGAGTGAACAGGTCAGATGACTCAAACTGACCAATAGGGCATTCCATCCCATTTGCTGTGCTGAGGGACCAAAGGGGTCAGGTTGGCTCCTTTTCAAGGCTTTGTTTTCATTGGCTCTCTTTTTTCAATGCCTGATATCTGAGGAACCTGTCCCAGTGCCTGCCAGTGACATCTTCCTAGGAACTTGATATGGTTTTGTGTATGTTTTATATATTGCATCTATTTCATTATTTCCTTTTTAATTTTTTTAGTAGTATTTCATCAAAGTAGTTTAATTTTTTCCTAAACTCATAGATCTCTATCTCTCTTCTTCTGGTCCGTGGAGTGAGAGGTGGGGGAGAGCATCTGTCATCTTGCCATTGTCCAACACAGCCCAAACCATGACAACAATGCAGCTGAGTAGAAGTATGTATGAAATATTTAATGAAATGTGTTGTGGTTTGTTATGTTTTTTTTTTCATTGTAACTATATCATCTAAAATTTTGATACAAACTAAAACCCAATACAAGCAGTCAGAATTAATCTTCTGAAACTAAGTACAAGTATTGATCATTTTGTTCTTTTTTGTTTGATATTCGTCAGCCATGAGAACAGATGCAACTATTTCTAAGAAGCAATCTTACCATTAATGTCTCAATTCTCACAATTTTATACATGGTGTTCGCATAGCTCTTATCAGCATGGAAAAAAAAAATTACAGTTTAGGAAGCAACACAAGACTGTTTAATTATTGTAAATAGTGTTGAGTGTCCACTGGATACAGAACTGAGAAAAAGATAGTTTTCCTGATCAAATACCTCTGGGATTTGTTTCACAATTAATTTTTTTTTTGCCAGAAAAAAAAGGAAATGTATAATTATTATTATAAATATAATGTGTATTTATAGTCATTATTGAGACAGAGGTTTGTGCACTTTCTTCACCTTCTCAATCCTTTACTTCTGCTGTTGTTACTTGCTATATCTCGTTAGATTTTATATATTTTTTTATATCTCATTACTCTTCATATTTAATCATATGTACTACCAAAACCAGAGATGTTTCAGAAATGAGCTGAGTGTTGTGCTTCAGTCTGAAGTGCTCCAATTATGAAATACTGGTTAATATAACAATTTCTGTATGATCTTGTGCTGAACCAAGTATCTCCTTTACATTTAAAATGAGCCACAGTGCTAAGGAGTACCTATCTATACTAGTAAGTTAAAGAATTAATGTTCTTCCCCTTAAATCCTTCCTTGACACCACCTTTGTTTGATTTAACTTTTTGTCCTAATCAGTGCTGTGCCACAGAACTTAAATTTCTGATGTTACATGGCTCATAATGTCCCAAAGTAGCTCTTTGGATGATCAAGGGATGTCTATATATTTTAAACAGCTTCTTAAAAGAAAGAAAGAAAAATGTCTTTGTCAACCTCCTTTTCCTACAATGTCTTCAAGGTGGTCAAAACTTTTCTGATAATATTATCACCTAGACGTTTGGTTTCGTTGCTAAAATACAATATGAAAATACATGTCTAACTTGCCATGTATTTCCACAACTTGCTGTTCTAAGTGTTTTGATTTTTTTATTCTTTCCCCAACCATTGGAGAGTTATCATTCACATAATTTTTCACTGTATGTTATGGTTTTAATTTTTAAGAGTGATATGATTTTATTTTAGCTCCACGATGGCTTTATTCATTTCTTTCTACTCCAAAATACATATTTCATATATTTAGCAATGTCTAGCCCCTCTGAATTAAACCTGCTCAGTGCCATTTCTTAACTGCTGCTTCTAGGGCTCTGGGGTGCTGGTAGCAGGGAATGTCCCTCCCCAGAGTCTGTCACGATAGAGCCTGGCATTTAGGGTCTGTCCAACCCCCAGCCAGGAGCAGGGCATCCAAGGGGCATTGGGGCAGCCCCAGGCAGTGGGCACTTCGCTGGGGACATGGACAGGCTGAGGTGAGGCCATGCTAGTACATGGGCCCAGTTTGGTGGGGTCCATGGCTGGGCAGGGCTGTGGGTAATTGGACACTGGCCATGCTGCAGCCTCACTGGGGCAGGAGCTGATGGCCCTTGGGAGCTGAAAGGGGATCCTGGGACACTGGAAGGGTGGAGGGAGGCCCTGAGGAAGCTGGGCAGGGGAAATAAGGCTGTTAGTGTTCCCAAGGCCCTGACACTGCTTACGAATTAATCTCAATCAGTAATTATTTCTGCTCCATATTATTTTTAGGTAATCTTTGCCCTTCTGCCAAACCTTCTAAGTTTTTACTTTATGCTTTGGGGGAGAAAGTGAGAAAAAGGCTTTTGATCTGAACATCCGCTGAAGTTCATTAAGATTAAAATATGTCTCTCTTCCCTTATTTTGGAAAAAAAAAACCAAAAAAAAACCCCCCAAAAAACCACAAAAAACACCCACAAAAGGCAGAAAAATAAACCAAACCAAAAAAATCCCACCAAAACTATAGTATTGCACCTTGTACCTGATTGATAACTCACTTTTGTTCATTGTGCTACAGAACTGCAAAATGTAATTACCTCTGTGGGTTTTCAGGAGAAAATAAATCTTTCCTATTCATCATTTATAATTTTTGCAATTTAAAATTACCAAAAGACAGCTCTTTGTTGTTCTGAATCATATTGAACATTGAGCGCTAGAAAATAATAATATAGATCTCAGCAGTGGACAAACACTAAAACACATTGCTATGTTCTTCCTTTGATATTCTTAGTTTGCATATATTTTAATTTCAAACTGTATCTTTAGAGAACAACTATTTTTCCAGGTGGCTTCACCTCCCCTAGAGAAAGGGAGCTCATTTTCAATTGTAATAGTAGGTATCAGTGTCCTGGGTTGAGAGACACAGGACTAACTTTTCTTCTAATGCTGGGGAAAATTGCACTTCTAGAAGAGTCTAGTGTCTGAATTTGTGAAAATATTTACTTTATATCCAGACAGGCTCTGTGGGATTCAAGGTTAGTGTTTTCAAGTCTTCCAGGTGCAGGGACAAGGAGGAGCAAGGCCTGGGCATTTGACCCAGGCTGGCCAACAGGATTATTTCATACCATGAACGTCACATTCAATATAAATTAGAAAAGTTTGCTGCATAGCTATTTCTCCTTTGATGGTGGCGGTCCAGACAACTCCTTGCCCCGGTGCCGGACCCCTGAGGCCTTCCCTTCCTCCTGAAGCCATTGCGCTCGCAGTGTCCGATATTTACTGTCCACTGCTGGGAGCGCACAGCTTCCTACTGATATAATTGGCTGAGTATAATTCTTTTATATCTTATATCAGTGTCAGGATTAATACTGGCTCTTTACTATTGTTGTTAATTATTTAGTCTTAGTCTATTAAATCTATTTATATTTCAACCCTTGTGTTTCTTTGTGTTCCCTGATTCCCCTTTACGGGTGGGGAGGGGTCATTGGGTGATAAAATAATTGTCAAATGACAATAGATTGTTATGGGTTTTCTCAAACCATAACAATCAGTCATGATATGTCATATGTTGTTATTTTTTATGTTATTAATTTATCCACTGAAATGCAAAAGACCTGCTGTTGTCTTAGAGCTGAGCTCTGAGTGCAAGTCCATTTAAAAGAAAAATAAAATAATTGCAATTAAATGTTCTGGTATTGTCTTTTTCTTCAGTATCTATCAACTTAGAGCATCCTCAGTGCAAAGGGTCGAACATGATGTGCTTTCTAGACACTATTGCATTTTCAGTATGACTGTTTCCATTTAAACTTTCAGAGTTGTCATTAAAAATCTTTTAGCACAAAGTTTAACATATTATCATAACCCTGTCCTCTACTGCTTCTCACTAGAGGTGGTCACAAGAAGTCTGCTTAGTCCGATGTTCAAAAAACTCATGTCAACTCCACTCAGGACACAGCACTTAAAGAGCAGGAGATGACAGTCTTGCAACTCATTTTTCTATTAGACTAAATTAGAGATTCAGCTTTTATGACAGATATAATCTAACCTTTCTGTAACTGGAAAATCTGGAGCTGAAATGTTACAGAATGCTAGAGGCTTTGCAGCTTTCCCAAGTAGAAACAGGGTTTCATTTTCACCAGTTATTTTACCATTATATTTCTGTGCTCTTTTGCCGATTTTCTGTCACTGTTTTTGTCTGCTGCTGCACTCTGTGTGTGTGCATGTTAAAAGTGTTTTCCTATTTTCTCTTTGAGTTTGTTCCTCCAATAAACAAAGCCGACATTCTGTCAAAGATTCTTTGATATTTCTCATGCTAAATATTTTTTCCTGTCTTTTGAATCATCAAAGATATGTGGGAGACAAATTTTTGAAATGCCCTAAAGATACTGAGAGAAAGGCTGAAAGCTGAAAATCTTATTTCTTCTTTTATAATATTAAAATAAAGTCTTACTCAGAATCCAGTCATTTTAACAGTTTTAAACTCCATATTTTTAAAATTATTTAGCTTATACATACTACATAATATCTTCTTGAGATCCCAATGCCGATGTCCAACCTGCAAAGTAGAAAAGAAACCCTCTTCATAATTAATATGCTTTTTGTCACCATCATTTTATACCAGTATTCCTGTGGTTTTTTGCATGGGTTGCTCCTTTTTAATTTCATTTAATTCTTATCTATCTTGTCGTGCGCTCTTCCAGTCTTCTTTCTGATGGGTGCTCTGAATTTTGGGCTTCAGGTCTCAACCAACATTGCTTCCTGTAGCATTCTCACTCCTTCTCCAAAGTTAAAGCAGTTCATTCTCCTATGTGAACTTTATCTGTTGTTTTCATTGCTGATGATATTCACAATCTTTTTTCATTTTATTTTAGTCTATGACATACACATTGACTATTCCTTCTTTACCTGTCTCAGTGGGATGGTATGAGATACATTTTGTTAGAATGAAACAGCTTTAGGGCTCTTAGAAAATCATGCTGTATAAAAGTATTAAAGAGGATGTAATGTTTCTTTTCCCAAAGAAATCTGTACACAGTATATCTGCTGTTAAACTACTAAGTGATTCTATTTTATCTTTGGCTGCTGACAATAGCCCGAAGCACTTCATTTACACAGTTGTCTTTACCATCATATTGTTCAATTATGTGATTACTTCTGCTTTTTTATGTTATCAAGTTAAAACTGAAATGAACTTTCCTTTGCCCTTAACTAATAAAGTACCCTATAAATGAAAAGATTCTTATAAACCTGTTTCCAAGAAAATACATGATTTTGTGTATGACACATCAATAAGCAGCTGATATATGCAACCTTTTAATGAAGATTAGTACATTTTGATTCTTACTTTAATAAAAAGCTGAGTTACATGATAGCCAAAAATATGGTAAAACTTTGAATGACTCTGTAAACTGGTATTTTACTAATAACCTGACAACTAAATGAACATTATTTATGGAATATTTCAGTGCAGTGAAGAGTTTGACATTAGGAAGCTATTTGACAGAAAAGTTCCATAACTAAAATAAAACAGAAAGAAAATAAAAGGTTTTCTAAACTGATTTAAAGTCTTTTTTTGTTTAAAAACTGTTAAAAATGCATTGCTCTTTGAAGAAATGCACACATGTACAAAGTCATGTTTTTAAGAAAGTCACAAGACTTAATAGCATAAAATTTATAAAATTATCTTTTGAATGTCAAGAATTATTAATAGTCAAATTTAAGAGCTAAATGGCAAATTAATGCCTTCATAAATCAATATAGAATCTGCTGTAAAACCAATCTTTACACAAATTTTTCTTACTCAACTTTAGGCAGTCTATTTTGAACTTAGGATGATTTTGAGAGATGGTCATGGTAAGTGAATCACACAACTTTTTTGTAAAATAAATGTATTTTTTAGTCATTTGTTGTACATCCATTTAAACATATAAATATGCATTCTGCACACAAGCAAATCCTGTCTAGTGCCAACCAAAAGACCCAACCTTGAGTTTTCCCAAATAAATGCAATTCTTGTTGAATACCACCAAAATAACTTTATTTGTGCTCTTCTAAATCTAACATTGAAATATGATGAAATCAAACCCTGCTTAACAATCCATTATGACATGCATGCAGAACCTAGCACTGCACATAATACTCTCAGAAATTCCTATTACCTAAATATAGTGCTTATTTATTTTTTGTCATTCCACATACGAGCTTCTTTGAGGGGGGGATTGGGAATGTGATCAAGGACCACGTATCAGATGCTGAACAGTGAGAAAAGAAGCTAGTTAAAATTCTGCTGCTCTTTGCAGAAGGAAAAATGAATTAGTCTATTTCAACCTTTCCAGTCCTTTGTAGAAGCAATTATAGAATGCAAATATTTGTAAACCATATATATTTACGAACTTCAATATTATTTTCAAAACCAAAGTTATATTAAAAAGAAATAAAAATCAATATACCTTTCTTATTTGCAGTGTGCAGCTGCTCAAACAAAAAGGAAATAAAAGTCCTGAAGTATCATTTGCTTCTTACAAACTGCTTTTTTATTTCTACCTGAAAATTATCTTTAAGAACTATTTCCAGATGATTTCAACACTATTCTCATAAGACTTTATAAGGCTTACTTCTTTCCACAGTATATCTTTATGTAAAGATGTAATACTTCTAGTTAGAAGATGTTGTACTATTTTATTCCTATGTAATCATACATACAGTAATGAAATTATGCAAATGAAAATATCTCATTTGATATTGGTTTTTATGAAGTCTTGAGATTTATACAACCTAAAAACATGTATAAAACTCCGTGCAAGTATTCTAAATATATTATCAAGTATAAATACTGAAATTTGTCTTACACAGATGCATAATTTACACATAACATAATAAAGAGGATAAAGGTGCAGCTCAATTCCATCTTCAGTAGCCAGTCAAGGTCAATGGACAACTTTATGCTGTAGGGGTTATCTATATCAGCTGAGGATAAACTCTGCCATCCTATTAATTGCAACTTTACCTCTGGAAAATTTAGTGTCATCTTTTTCTTACTCATTCCAGTCCAAAGTGCTTGGGGTGTTGATTCCTTCTGTCATTTGTTTAACACCCTACTAAGTCTTGGTAGGGAGATGAAAAGATAATTTTTGGCTGCCTAAGGAAGCTGATTAAGAAATCTACAAGAAATAGGTTCTACAAATGGTAAGATTAAAATCTTATACACAATGAATTCATGGAAGGATAATAATAATAATAATAACAACAATAATGATAACAATAACTTTGATGTTTCTTTATCAAGAATTAATGACACCTAAGCAAAAATTCTTATTTTTCAGCATGTTTCTAACAGCATGGAAAGCACTTCAAAAATTCCTTATTGATTTAAAGAGACTTTTAATTAACTACCATTCTGTTCCAGCTGTTCTTGCTTCTTTCTTGCTGGGAATTTAGTAGCTCAGTGCAATAGACTTCCCAACTTTTAGTATTTCATAGCAATACTCAAGCAGTGCAATGAAAGATGGATTTCTACTCCCAATGACATTCATGTGGACATTAATTTCTGTCATTGTTTTATAGTTGTTTACTTTTGTTGACTCAGGTAGCTGAAAGATGAAAGAATTCAAGAAAACAGCTGTCTTCACTGAAATAGTTAAAAGATGGTTTCAGTCTCTAAGTGCAATCATCAGTATAAATAGAACCATATATGAAAGCATAAATGTAGATGCCTATCAGACAAAGAAACCATGTGGCTTACTTCAAAGTGTAGAAACTTAGAATGTATGATGAGATAATGATTGGGGTGTAGCAGGAACAGACCCACTTTTGAATAATTTATTTCAAACAATAATTTCACATCAAGAGCCAATATCGAGAGCATGAGATTTTCCTTTATGTACTGTATTACGAGTGAGAGGCATTTTACCTAAGAAGACAAGAAAAGTTTTTTAGAACATATGAGTTTGTAGATATAGTCTGGTAAAAATAGTCTGGCCTGGAGACTTCAAATTTACCTAGTTATTGCATCCATGTTTTTTGTTTCCATCTTGGTTTCAGGCTTCAATCTTACTAATAAGTCTGCAATAGCATTATTTTGCAGATGAGTTGATATTTAGTTCCTTGACAGAGACCAAAAAGTAGTCTGTGGCAGAACTTGCACAATATACATACAAACGACACCACTTTCTGCAATTGCAATATTTGAAGGTACCCTACAGTGCATAAAGAATTGCCCTCATATATCTTGTCAAGCCCTTGTTCCAGGGGGACAGCTTTGCCACAAATTATGTTTACTGTAATCTTCAGTCACACTAAAATCTATAGCATCTTACTATAACCTGATGTTAATAAGCAGTTGCTTAGAGGTGAGGAAGGTGACATGAAAGCTTGAGGTGACCAGGTCTTTGCCATTACATGTCCCAGAGTCTTTGCTTTTATAACAAGGTTGATGAACTACCAAATTTGATTTTGTGAGAGAGATGAGGGCTACTGCTTAAAATCAAAAAATAGCAAATATGTCAAGGGATTGGTAATATGTGTTGCCCTACTGATGCAATGCCATATGTATATATATGCATACTTTGTTAATCTTTTTTTTTTCCAGGGCCGTTGTCTTGCTGATCTTTGCACAAGACCACAATAGAGCATTTATCCCTATGCAGTGCTGTATTTGGAATACATCTGTTAAGACATCTTGGCCTCTGTCCCAGAGGCAGAGACTATAAAAGGTGTTTTCATCACAATCCACATTATTTATCATCTTTGATCTAGGGTTTGCTGCGGTGGATTCAGAAAAAACAAAAGAGCTCCCTTCCCCACCTATTCAAACCCAGGAAATCTCTTCTTGCTTTTGAGATACATTATTTCAACATGTGAACAACCTGTTTCTCCAGCACATTCTCACATGGGGCTAGATGATCTTCTTGCCCCCAGAGTAGGAATTATGACATCCACTCTTTCCTTTAAGGTCTGTTTTGCAGGTGATTGATGAAGAAACATAATGCTTGGAGTCCATAACCTAATTTAAATCTCTTTGGGTCCTCAGTATTAGAAAGGGTCACATGAGCCATAGCAGCAGAAGATAGATGGCTTCAGCCGCAATGTTAACTGCCATCTTGATGTCAGAATGGTAAAATGATAGCTAAGGGTTTACGTGACGAATAGCCTTTTATGAATATGTGCTGGTATAACTGTAGGATGAGGCAAGCTGGAAGTGTGGTGTGTGCAGAGAACATCTACATGAAAAGCACACAGAGTTATAGGGCAACTACTGCAGTACAGTAGAAAAAGAGATGCAAACATGCTCAAAAAGGTCTGAATCTCAATAACAAAGTGGCAAATGACAATAAAGTTGAGAGTGGTTCAGCAGCTACCCCCAGCAAGACAAATAGAAGCATGCCACAAACAGTGCTGTAGCGTATTCTCTCCCTGGCTTTAGCATCAGTGATTACAATTCATATTCTGGAAGGATTAATGCAATTAGTAAGTCTTGTAATATACACCATATACTGTACAGTATCCAGTAAGTTCATAGGGATATGTTTCTCTTCATGATCTAGAAGAAAGGAAAATGCCTTTCTTCTTTTCTTAGAAAATTTCAGTCTTCTCACTGAAAACATAAATTAAATCAGGCATTCACCCAACCTGAACCTTTTCCATGTTCTTCAATAACTATCAAGTTTGAAAATACCACGTTCAAGAAAGTAATTTGAAATATATTGGAAATTCATTTTAACTGGAATATAGAACTTTTACTACTTCAGAGTGCAACTTTCAATTTTCACTGGCAACTCCTGCTTCATAGCATGTTTATTCAAAGTTATCAAAGATCTTCTTACTGTAATACAGAAACTTGTGGCATAGGTTTCAAAACAAAAACCATAAGGAACCAGTATCTCTCTAAAATGAAAATGCTCTACCAATTTCCCCTTTTTTACATAAGGATTAAAGACAAAACCTTGTGTACCTTCTTTACTTTATATTTCAGAGCACAGACAATGCACATTGTTAAAGCCGTGACCTTCACAGGCAGGACAATAGGCTTTTTTTTTTTTTTTCCTTTTTTGAAAGATGAAGGTTGGGGTATTTTATGATTCAGATAACCTTCATTCACAGCTAGTTAACTAAGTATTGGATTTTATAAAGAAATTAAGACACCAGGAATTTGGATTAGTAGTGTTTGCCATCATTCATACTCAATAATTGAGGTCACAGGGATTATAAACTCTAATGTGTCAAATTGAATTCACCAGCAACACATCTAAAATCCTTTAATTATCTGCTTTAGGGGCAATGGATTAACTAGAGCCTGTCAGTAACAAATAGACATCTTGTTTACTTTTTTTTCCCCTTTAATTTCTATTTTAGTAGGCTACCAATAATTCATCAGACAATAAATACACAAAAAAATCTACCCCAAATCCTCCCTATTTCTGTTTCTTAGGAAGTTTTACACTACCATTTAATCACAGTCACTGTATATTTGCATCCCCTGTTACATAGTGGATAACAATTGGAGTAAATTATAGTTCTTTGTAACTTTCAGCCATTTATCACAGAAAATCATATTAGAGATATGTACTTAAAATGTCATTTGGTTTGGTAATAAAATGATAACTAAAAAGACAGATGTAGAAAGATATCTAAGTAGTTACAGTGTTCTCTGTTTCATTTCCTTCTTAACTGATGATTGACTTCTTTGAAGTTTCTCTGATTTCTCTTGCAAGAAGATAGGCATAGTTCTTATTTCCTTCATTTTCTTCCCATTAGATGTTTCAAATTCACTAATGAAATGCTGTAAAAACTTTTTTACTAAAATTCTTAATATAAACTTAATTAGTATTGATTTTTTATTGTTCAGAGATTATTTCATAGTGTTGTTAACAATATGTCCTTACAAAGCTGTAGGTCCCTTTTCAGTCATTTTCATCCTAGAAAATATCAAACATATTAATAAAAGACAGGAGCATTAACTTTTTTCAGAAAATCTTAGGATTTAATTTCCTCCATAATAACAAATGTCACAAATGCTAAATAAGCAGTCTTCCTCTCCACTGTGAATTTATTATGTTACCCAAGATCATTTTCTGCTCTGGATTTGTATTTTAAAATCAGAATTTTCTAAAACTTTCCTTTTTATATGAAACCTCACAGATTTCATTTCTGAACAAAAGTGATGATAAGAAGATAAAGTGACTGTTGATTTAGGTCTTAGTCTCTGCCTCAGATTCCCATTGTGATGTTTTTACTTGGTGATTAAGGAGACTTCTGATTCAAGTTCTGTAACTGTGGTGAATATTTAAGACATCGATAGGCATCACACTTTAGAAGAAGATCATGAGAGACTCTCAAGAGGGAGAAGTAAGCTTATCCCATTCACGCAAGTTTTCAAAGCCACTATATAAAGAAATAAACAAAAGCAACATGCAAATGGAGATGATGGTAACGAATCTCGGTGCCATAGTGACAGGTATTCAGTCTGACCAAATTTAAACATTCACACTGTTGATGTCTACTAATAATTTAGACTCCCCTCATAACTAATGGAGACAATAGGTGCCTGCAAGAGATGATTCATCTCATTCTGAAGAAAACACCTAAAAAAGGTCAGGTAATTCAAGCCCTGAAAGTGGCTGTTTCTCTTTATAGGCTATAAAGAGAACAGAGTGATTAGCTGGCACATAGACATTTGTCCTCTGGGTTTTTTTAAGGTAGGCAAGAGGAATCCTTTTTTTCAGCTTGTACATTCACGCAAGTTTTCAAAGCCACTATATAAAGAAAAAACCCAAAAATCCCTACAAATGGAGACAATGGCAATGAATACTAAGTATTGTAAGGTGATTTTATTATAAGGTGAGACAGTGGGGATGAAAAGGGGAAGATGGAAAGATAAAGGCCTATGACAGATAAATTCATTCCATTGTTACAGAATTTCAGGGACCTCATTGGAGTTTTGTCCTCTTATCACTCCTCTTTTTTTTCAGAGGTTTTCAGGCACTGTTACTTTTATTTTTCTAATTCTCACATGTGTCTCATTGTAGAGAGTAGTATATAAAACAGTAAAAGGAAGGTATTTTGGTAGCCTTTTCGTTGTTCATGGAAGAATAAAGTGCAAAAAAAAGTATGTAAGCCAAGTGAAAAACTTTTTGATTTTCAAAGTAAATCTGTTGTTATATTCCAATTGCTAAGGTTTATGTATACTGCAGTCCAGTGTTTTAAGTACTTCAGTAAAATGTACTAACATTAGATATTGATAGATGAAGGATTGTCCTTACTCACTGCTATTTGACATTGGTTTACTGTGGCAATAACTGTTTCATTATTTAATGGAAAACAATGTCACATTTCGGTGGCAAAGTTTCATCTTCTCAAGACACTATTACACAATTGAAAGGATTGACAGCTGTTGATTGGATTTTGTCTGAGGACATAGTCACTTCCACATGCCCTGGGATTTAACAGTCACTTTCTCCAATCTTGGGAAGCCCAAAATATCTTTGTTTATCCTTTATGTAATGTTTTCTGAAGCTGCTGAAAAAAACACATATAGAAAATATCACTCTTTTTTAGCTGTCACTATACAAGTGTCTGGGGTTTTTTTTTTGTTTGTTTGTTTTTTCATAAGAAAAGGTAACTATGCAGCTGGAATAACATTTTTTCTCCCAAGAATTTAGGTAGGTCTGTATGTATTAGACAAGCCTTATATATTAGGAGTGCTCCCTCTCTCACTGCTGTTGCAGGTGTACCTCAACTTCATTATAACTTTTCCTCGTTAATTCCTGTTGCAACCAATCAAAAGGTGGCAATGTGTAACAAAGTGTCTGCCCTTGAAGAGGAAAGTAGAGTCCTCTCTCAATAGCAACAGTCTTATTTCCTCCATGCTGACAGCAGGTGCAATAAACCTGATTGTTCAGATCTCATAATCCAGCTCATATAGAATATCTTTCCTTTTTTTCCAATTACTTTACCTTTCCTGTAGAAAAACAAAACAGCAAAAAAACTCAAAGGAAAACAAAACCAAAAAAACACAACATGAAAACATAAAAAGCTTCTCAATACAGCAAAACTGAATTTTGCCTAGACAGAAAGGTGCTGTGTTGGCATTGTCTGTATGGAATGTGCGACTCATACACCAGGATGTTTCTGTTACACTTCTAACACTGAAAACTGGAATGGAGATTCTCTTTTGGAAACATGTATAGCTGAGATAGGAGCTGTCTTTAGCTCCTACGTCAGAACACAGTGTCCCTTGTTGTGACGTATGTGACCTCTGAATGACCTAGACAAGGGGATGGAGTGTACCCTCAGCAAGTCTGATGATGACACAAAACTGGGAGGGATTGTTGACACGCTAGAGAGCTGTGCTGCCATACAGCAAGACCTGGACAGGCTGGAGAGTTGGGCAGAGAGGAACTGAATGAACTTCAACCAAGGCAAGTGTAGGGTGCTTTACCTGGGGAGAAATACCCCATGCACCAGTACAGGTTGGGGGCTGACTTGCTGGAGAGCAGCTCTGAGGAGAAAGACCTAGGGGTCCTGGTGAACAATAGGATGACCATGAGCCAGTAATGTGCCCTTGTGGCCAAGAAGGCTAATGGCATGCTGGGGTGCATCAAGAAGATTGTGACCAGCAGGTCAAGAGAGGTTATCCTGCCTTCTACTCCGCCCTGGTGAGGCCCCACCTGGAGTACTGTGTCCAGTTCTGGGCTCCCCAGTTCAAGAAGGACAGGGAACTGCTGGAGAGGGTACAGCAAAGGGCCACAAAGATGATTAGGGACCTGGAGCATCTCCCTTATGAGGACAGTCTGAGAGAATTGTGTCTTTTCAGTCTGGAGAAGATAAGGCTGAGGGGAGATCTGATCAACGCTTATAAATACTTAAAGGGTGAGCGTCAAGAGGATGGGGCCAGTCTTTTTCAGTGGTGCCCAGGGATAGGACAAGACAAAATGGGCACAAACTTGGATACAAGAGGTTCCACCTAAACCTGAGGAGGAACTTCTTTACTTTGAGGGTAGCAGAGCTCTGGAACAGGCTGCCCAGGGAGGTGGTGGAGTCTCCTTCTCTGGAGACAGCCAAAACCCACCTAGAAAAGTTCCTGTGCAAGTCTAGGTGTACCTGCTTTTGCAGGGGGGTTGGACTAGATGATCTTCAGAGGTCCCTTCCAACCCCACGTGATTCTGTGATTCAGTGAACTATTCCAGTAGGAGATCAAAAAATGAGAGGAAAACCGTACCAAATTGCAGCATGGTCTGAAATGAATGTGAAGGGTTCTTTTGGGGAGCAGAATCCATCAGCAGTGACCATCAGGAAGGGCTTCGACTCCTAAGCAGGTGGGCACTGTAACAACTGTAACAACCAGAGTTGGTGGTTTAGAAATATGTTGAGAGTAAAGGGTCTTGTCCTTCAAATAGCAAATAATGGTTAAGTGTGTCCTCTTTACCCTGTAAAGATTGCTAATTTCTTGTTTAAAGCTGATGAAAGAAAATCACCAGATATCTTTCAAATATTTGTAAATTCTGGATCTTCAGAGTAATTTTTAATGAAATCCCATTGATTTCGATAGGACTGTGTGAGAGTTTAATCCTTAGAATGTAACATACTTATATAGATCATATTAATATTCTAGAGAAACCCTCCCCAAACCCACCACCTTCTAATACATCAAAGCACAGTACAGCTGTGAAATGTTTTTGTTAAAAGTATATAATTTTTAAAAATGAAATAACTACATATTCTTGTTCTATTTTCTTCTTTACAACACTCTCGAATGATAAGGGTGTAAATACTTCCTCTAGCTATCTAGAAATAGAAAAAATTTTAAAGACCGTTTAGATGTAGAATCCCCAGTATTCTTTTGCATTATTTCTATATTCTTTATTTTTTTTATTAGGCTGAACAGATGTTTTTCTACTAAGTTACTCTCCTTTAATAACTATTGTTTCAAAGATCAGCAAGCATGAGAATTCACACTTAGGAATAGATATGTTTTGTAACTGTTGATAAACCATATAGCCTTCTGTTGTAATCAATATATAATAAAAACAGCTATTTAATTATTTTATAATTGCATGTAATTATATATCTTGAATGTGTTTAGATTAGAATGCTGAAGAAGATGTTGAGTATATAGAGGTTAATTATGTTCCTTTATATTAACTATGCATAGCATGTTATCTAATTTTAAATGCAAATTAGTAAGAGATAACATAAAATACATTTTAATTTTAAGATTGTGGAGTAATAATGATATACTTACTGCAAATAGACTTTTAAAATTAAAATTACATTATTAACGATTACATCTATCTATTCTAATACTCTGAACTGACAACTTATATATGAGGTTTGCAAGCAGTTTTTCTGATGCAATATGATCATAATTTTTTTAAGATCAATTTATTACAAGGAAAAATATCATTTTGTGAAGCAAAGAGCAATGACACATTAATAAGCAGGTTATTTTTAGCTTTTGAGGATAATGAGCATCTGGACTATAATATTGTGTAGCAGTGTCACATGAGTAGCAGTATTGCAATTTTGTATCTGTCAGTGTTTTCCATTTCATTCCCTTTTTTCCCATTCTTCATATGAACGACAATTTACCAGCCCTGAATAAGCCACACTGATAACACATGAGGGGAGAATTGTAAAAGTGATTTAATACATAGACCTCTGTTTATCTCAACAGGCATCAAACTAGACAATAGTTGGTAATCATAAAAGTAAGGAACAAACACTCAGCTGTATGTGAAACAGTGTAAATGGCACTTCGCTCACACAACCTGACTGTACATCATCTGGTCTCTTGAGATGCTCTTTCCTGACTATCTACATCATACAAGAGAATGCAAAGTGGGTGTGCTTTCACTTCAATTCCCAGTATTCCCTGTGTTTCCTTCAGACAACCTGCATTAAGAACAATAAACTGAACAATCCCACAGAAAAACAAATACACGGTCATGCTAAATTAAGACAATTTGTTCTGCAAAGCAAGAATACAAGGGTTAGGAAATACCCAGTTGCTTGGATGTTCTGGCAATCATCTTCATCATGGACTAACAATTACAGGAAAAACATCATGCTCAGTGTATATGACCTTGGTTGAATGCAAACAGAGAAGAATACATTTTCAGATAACGTGATACTAAACTGTAATTAATCTCTAGTGAACAAGTATGAATTAAAAGATCAAGATTGCCACCTTTTGTTTGTTTGTTTGTTTGTTTTTTGGTTTTGTTTTTTTTTTTAAATGAGATAGCAACTAGATTTTCTTGATATATTGGCAAAGTATCAGCCAAAGATCATACGTGTGTTCTTGGAGCAGAGGAGCTCCTTAAAAAAATATAATAAAGCTCTTTAAAATGGAAGAAAAAAAAAAAAGGTGTTCTCTTAATGCCACTGGGAAAACAACTGAGTGGTTTCAGACTAAATTCTCCAAGAAAACTGAGAC
>NW_015094510.1:6517109-6593562 GCF_001431845.1 Calidris pugnax | reverse complement strand
TAAGGGGGGAAGAAGCAGCTGGAAATAAAATTGTAATGCAAAATGTCAGGCATTTGTAACTGTCACTGTCATTACCCATACTATCTATCATAGCACATTGTACCAGGTCTTGAGCTAATCTTTATTCTTCTGGAGCCAGCTGGTTCTTCGACAGCAGTGATGCTTGAAAAGTTATTTCCAGACAGATATGTTCATTTAATAGCTGCCACAGAATAGCTTTTCCTGCTTGCGATCTCCCCTTGATTGAGCTCAGTATTATGCTAAGAAGGATTTACAAGATGGCTTTGCATAAGTTTCTAATAAACTGCCCATGATTACTACTGTGAGATTGTTCTACAGATCCACAACTACAACTTAATAACCACTTGACAGAATTACTTAAGGGAAGCAGGAATCTGCTGGCCAATTTCACAGTTCTGCTTTGTGGCACCCACCCTTCTAAATATCAGTTATTGTTACTGGTTTTGTTACTTCAATGCATTTGTATTAGTTTCTCTATTACTGATATTTAGACCTAATTGTATCTAATTTGTTGAGAATTTTCACATTTTTAGCAATGTTTTTAGAAAGAGTTTGTTTTCCTAGAAGCACCATAAGATTAAATAAGAGTTTTCTGTCTGCATTTGGTTGGGTACAAGGACTCTGAAATGGTCACTAGCATTAGTTACTCAAACCTTTCCACAAAAGAATTTACTTCTAACACAAGAACATGGCAAGTTAGTACTCCAACTCCTTCTACAGGGCTCTTTCATGGCAAAATACTGCAGATTCCCTGGGAGTGACACTTGAAGCTATGTAAGTTTTACTAGTAATGATAAGTTTCTACTTTTCAGAGCATAGGCTGAATTGACAACAATCTCAGTAACTGAAAGATGACGTAAAAACTTGAATGAAAAAAAATACAGAATGTGAAAAAGAAACAGAAAAATCAAAAATCCTGTTGTGGTTTTAAGAAAAGAAAAGACAAAACAACCAACTTAAAAATATGATTAGTAAAGAATAGAAACTTTATACTAAACCTCAGCTAAAATTCCAAGAAACAATGCTTTTGGTAGTACAGGAACTGGCAGACCAGATTACAGAAATGGCCTGGCTGGTCTAGTATCCTGCTTCTGTTATGGCTGCTACAGCTAAGCATCACAGGAAGGGACTCCATGAACTGACAATCTGGTCTGACATCCTTTCTGTAACTTCTAGGCTGCAAGATATATACCAAAACTTATGATTCTGTAGTTCTTCTCTAAAGAAATACAGCCTTTCCATCAAATATACATAAAAAATATATTCATTGCCACTATAACAAGATATACAGTCCAACCCTGAACTCTTTGCCTAATATATACGGATTCAGAGGAGAAACCTTAACTGTTAACTGACAAGCTGAATTAAGTTGTAAATTGTGGAGATGAATGAATGAAGGAGGAAAAAAAACAGTATTTCACTCTATTCATGTGTTCCCATGCTCCAGTCCTTTGTTTTTAGGGGATGGAGAGAGTAAAGGTATTCTGTATAAAACTGACTCATAAAATCATCTCTATTCATGCTCTCTCTGGAGATTTATCTCCCTGGTTATAAGTCAGCTCAAGACATGCCACTGCTAATAAGTTGGTAATTATCCAGACTATATTTTACAAGAACTAAATAAGAATTAAGTAAAAAACAAAAACAACTATCCACTGCATTTGCATCTTTAGTATAGAAACTGTACAGTGAGATTACTTGTGAACTAGACTTCTTTCTAGATGCATAGTGTCAGTTGGTATCCCTCCAGGTTATGAAGGAGACTGTGATATTACCTAAGTAATAAAAACCTTGTGGTTAATTTATCCTTGCAAAAAACAGTTTATAAGTTGGATATTCATCTGCAAGGTCTTTGTCAAATTAAGGACACATTTTAAAAGAGCTGATACCAAAAGGTGACCTAGACTGAGCAATAACATGGCAATAGCAACATCACAGTATCTGCAAAATATTTGAGTTGACATATGCTTGGCAAGAACTCAGCTAGCTGTGAAAATCCCAATGTTTGAGATAAACAAACTAGGAATAAAACATATATATTTCAGAATTTCTTTTTTTTTTTAATTGAATCAGGTGAAGTGGTGAGTGATAGGGTGCTGCAGACAGATAGGGTGCTATATTTAAGATTTCATGCTTAGCTATGGCATTTGCTTAAAGATTTTGACGTAGATTTTGACTATAAACACCATGCAAGGATATGCCTCCCGTGTTTCCTAACTTTATGCAATGTCATCTTAAGCTTTTTTATTTTAAGTGAAGAAATTTTTCTGTTTGAGTGCGTTAAACCAGAAAACTGCAGGTGTTGATGCATAATTTTGGCACTAAATCAGAGACAGCAAAGTGATTTCCAGTGGGTTTTCCACCAGCTTATTTTTCAATAAATGTGCTGGTTTACGTAATCTTGACACATTTTTTGATAAATGTTTTGAAAAAAACCCCCACAGTTATAGGTAATGATAGGTATAAGATTTTAATGATTCATGGTATGTAAAAAGAAATTAGGACATTTGATGAGAAATATACAATGGAGAGGAAAACCAGAATTTTATACTTGATCAGAAGTAGCAGTTTCTAAGGGTTAATGTTTTCTCTGCAGGTGATCAACAGTGATCTATTGCCACAAAAATGTTAGTGCAGAAGGAGACTAGGACTGTAAAAATGGCAGTATATCTAGTAAAGGGGGAAGCACTAAGCAAAGGTTATTACTAAGGCAGAGTTTTAAAGACAACCATATCACAACTACAAATAAGGGTGTGGGACAGTAAACTAGACCTAAAGGGAAGAAGTAAATTGGGGTCTGACACTTTTCTTTGGACAATAAATGTGGTGACAGGGATGATGAAGACAAGGGATAAATCAGCAAACAGAAAGTATAAGTGGGACAATATGGGAGTGTTTGCTCCAGCCCAGTTTCCAACCACTGCAGCTTGGCCTAAGAAAGTAAATCTGCTGCATATCTGCAAGTCTGTCTGAAATTTCTCCATGATTTGGGAATACCTGGAGCTAAGTCTATGACAATATTCCCACTAGAAAAGACACCTTCATAAATGTGAAATTTATACAATGAGATTTCTTAACAAAGTGCCATCTCTCTTTATTAAAAATGTCAACAGTCCTCTTAGTAAGATATTAACAACACAGGACCACAGAATCACGGAATCTTCATGGTTGGAAGGGACCTTTGAGATCATCAAGTCCAACCACAAAAAAAAACCAAAAACCAAAACAAAAACAAAATCCCACCCCCACACACCAACCCACAACACCACAAACTAACATGCATATACACACCACACCCACTGAGAGACAAAAACCAAGAATTTTGGGCGTTAGAGCATGCCCTGAAGTAGTGCCATGTCTACACATTTCTCCACCACCTCCCTGGGCAGGCTGCTGCAGTGCCTGACCACTCTCTCAGTACTAATATCTAATCTAAACCTCCCCTGCCATAACTTTAGACCATTTCCTCTGGTCCTGTCATTATTCCCTTGGGAGAAGAGGCCAACACCCACCTCTCTACAACCTCCTTTCAGGTAGTTGTAGAGGGCAATGAGGTCTCCCCTAAGCCTTCTCTTCTCCAAACTAAACATGCCCAGTTCCCTCAGCCTCTCTTCATATGACTTGTTCTCTAGACTCCTCACCAGCTTGGTGGCTCTCCTCTGGACACACTCCAGCACTTCAATGTCCTTCCTGTAGAGAGGGGCCCAGAACTAAACACAGTACTTGAGGTGAGGCCTCACCAGTGCCGAGTATAGGGGCATAATGACTACCCTAATCCTGCTGGCCACACTATTCCTGATACAGGGCCAGGATGCCGTTGGCCTTCTTGGCCACCTGGGCACGCTGCTGGCTCATGTTAAGCTGGCTGTCCACCAACACCCCAAGGTCCTTTTCTGCTGGGCACCCTTCCAGCCACTCTTCCCCAAGCCTGTAGCATTGTTGTGACCAAAACGCATGACCCGGTACTTGGCCTTATCAAACCTTATCCCATTGGCTTTAGACCATTGATCCAGTCTGTCCAGATCCCTCTGTAGAGCCTTCCAACCCTCAAGCAGATCAACACTCCCACCTTGTTTGAAGTCATCTGCGAACTTACTGAGGGTGCACTCAATCCCTTTATCTAGGTCATCAATAAAAATATTAAACAAGACTGGCCCCAGAACTGAGCCCTGAGGGACACCACTGGTGACCAGCCACCAAACAGATTTCACCCCATTAATCTCAACTCTCTGGGCACGGCCATCCAGCCAGTTTTTGACCCAGTTAAAAGTACACTTATCTATTCCTTCATTCGCCAGCTTCTTCAGGAGAACACTGTGGGGGACGGTGTCAAAGGCCTTACCAAAGTCCAGGTGGACAACGTCCACAGCCTTTCCTGCATCGAGAAGGCGGGTCAAATGGTCATAGAAAGAGATTAAGTTGGTTAAGCAGGACCTCCCTTTCATAAACCCATGCTGAGGAACAAGCTGAAGAACTGAAGAGCTGAAGAGTTGTTCTCAGATGTCTGCTCGCCAAAACTGTGTCTGTGAATTTAACTAATTTGATGTAATCCCATCACTACTAACCTGAGCCCCATATAAAATATGAACCAGTGATTCACATATGAAAATTATGCATAATTTAATTTGTTTAAACTCAAACTTTTGACATTTTCATCTACTGTTTGCAAGTAGTTCTGTCATAGACTAAAATAGTGACACGTGAATAGAGTCTCTCAATAAATTAAGATAGTTATATTTCACATTTAGATTTTCTCATCACTGTGGAACTTTCCCTTCTGCAAAAACAGACAGGCACACTCTCTCTTACACTTGTAACTGGAAGCAGATTTTCAATAAAACTGTAGAAAAGGTAGTATGTATTTAAGATGTGTAAAGTAATGGTTTCAGGTGGAAAATAAATTCAGAGATTATTTGCAAAGACAGAAAGAGAAAGTTACTGTGATAGTTTAAGTCTCATTTTCTTAGAATAACATAAAATTCGTGTAAGAAGACAGACAAAATTAGTACTATACCATAGGGCCACTGAGTAGACCTTAAGATGTACATTGTGTACTGGGGGGAGCTCTATCCTGCCTAAAGCAAGAACTTTATTCACAGAGAAGTTTTGTTAGCACATTTTTATTTTCCTTCTTTATGGTTTTGTGGGGATTGAATTTTAAAATGGGACAGATAGTTATCCTTTTGGATCCCATAAAACTTCCAACAGGAACCCCCAGGAGTGTTTGTGTTCCTTGCACATGTCTATACTGCATATTGAACTGGCCCTAAATGAATTGTTCCAAGAATGAAAAGCAAATTAGCTGTTTCATCAGAGAGTAATTGCACCACAGCTCAGTGCAGTTTAATGCTCTCTTCTGAGAACAAGAGTTGATACACAGTGTGATTGATGGTAAAGCTGTTAAACTTGTTTATTCCAGTTCTAATGGGTTCATCCCAACAAGGGTGAAGCTAGACAGTGGGGGGTCACCTTGTCTTAGGTAATACACATCAGATCAGGAGCATCCCTCTATACCTTCACTGATATGCTTAAAGAAGCTTTTGAATGACATGGTGAAGAATCACTAGTTGACATAGAAAGAAGATGCCTACAGCAGGAGCAGAGTGGCAGGCAAGTGGATGTAGGGCTTGTTTGCAACAGACTCACAGCCAAGTCCTCCTCCTCCAGGAGAGTTTGGAAGAGTTTATCAGCCCAAGAAGTCACTGGAAGCTGGCTGATTGGAGAAAAGGACCTGCACTGAAAAGAGAGCAAAATATAGACTTCTTTTCAAACCATTTACTTAAACTATGTCATACCTAGCAATATGTGTTTTCCTCCGTATAGTCACAATGTTTGAGTCCCTGTAATTACATCCTCTGAAGGCATACATTTAGTGATTGGAAAAATTTAAAACTTTCATTACCTCACTTCAAGAAAAGAAAATAAGAGGTATTTTCACTTCAGTAGAAATTTTCTTTAAACAGTTCAATGTTCCAACAGGAAGTACTGAATCTGGCTGGGATGCAGTTAACTTTCTTGATAGCCACTCTTATGGTGTTATGTTTTGGTTTTCTGACTAAAACAGTGTTGCTGACACACTGCTTTTTTAGCCATTGCTGAACAGTGTCTGCACAGTGTCAAGGTTTTCTGATGCTCGTCCTACCCTGCTAGGACGGGTGAGCAAGAAGCTGGGAAGTGACAAAACTAGGACAGCTAGCCTGAACTGACCAAAGGGATATTCATGTCATAGGACACCTTACATAACAATAAAAGCTGCAGAAAGGAAGAGGAAGGGGGAGCATTCCAAGTTATAGCATTTTTCTTCTCAGGTAATCATGATGCATAGAATCATAGAATCATAGAATGGTTCATGCTGGAAGGCACCCTAAAGATCATCAGGTTCCAACCCCCCCTGCCATGGGCAGAGACACCTCCCACTAGAGCAGGGTGCTCAAAGCACCATCCAGCCTGGCCTTGAACACTTCCAGGGATGGGGCATCCACAACTTCTCTGGGCAACCTGTTCCAGTACCTCACCGCCCCCACAGCAAAGAAATTCTTCCTAATATCTAATCTAAATCTCCCCTCTTTCAGTTTTAAACCATTACCCCTTGTCCTGTCACTACGCTTCCTGACAAAGAGTCCCTCCCCATCTCTCCTGTAGGCCACCTTTAGGTACTGGGAAGGCCGTTATAAGGTCTCCCCGGACCCTGATTTTCTCCAGGCTGAACAACCTCAACTCTCTCAGCCTGCCCTCATAGCATAGGTGCTCCAGCCCCCTGATCATCTCTGTGGCCCTTCGCTGGACCCATTCCAACAGGCCTGTGTCCTTCCTGTGCTGAGGAATGCATGTTGCGGCCCTGCTTTCCTGGAAAAGGCTAAACACATACCTACTAACGGGAATTAGTTAATGAATTCCCTATTTTGTTTTGCTTGTGTGCACAACTTTTGCTTCACTAATTAAACTCTCGGCCTGTGAATTTTTCTTGGTTTTCCCCTTTGAATTATATCTCCCCCATCCCACTGGGGTGGAGTGCATGACAGTTTACCTGCTGGCTGGGGTCAACCCACTACAGTTGAACAGAGATTTTCTTTGTTTCAGCAGTTAGGATACATCTGATTCCAAACAGAAACATGTCTGCTCTGTAAGCCAAATGCTATAAAAGATACATAAACCAAGTCCAAAGGAGGGCCCTGAAAATGACCAGAGGGATAGAACACTTCTCCTATGAAGAAAGACTGAGAGAGTTGGAATTGTTCAGCCTGCAGAAGAGAATGCTCTGGAGACACCTTGTTGTGGCCTTTCAGTACTCATAGGAGGCTCATAAGAAAGACAGGAACAACGTCTTTAGTGGGGTGTGTTGTGATAGGATAAGGGGTAATGGTTTTAAACTGAAAGAGAGTAGATTTAGACTGGATATAAGGAAGAAATTTTTTCCAATGAAGGTAGCAAACACTGGAATGGATTGCTCAGAGAGGTGGTAATGTTCAAGGTCAGGTTGAGCAAGCTGATCTCTTGGAAGATGTCCCTGTACATTGCAAAGAATTTGGACTCAGGGGACCTTTAAAGGTCCTTTCTCTCTCAAACTGTTCTATGACTCTATAATTCTAAGTCCTGGAAACAACAGTTCTATGTCCTAAGTGCAGAATAATTGTGATTTATGTTGAGTATAGTATCTTCTCCTCTAATCACTAGTGGTGAGGCCACACCTGGGGTGCTGTGCCTAGTTCTGGGCTCCTCAATAGAAGGGAGGCATGGGCATACTGCAGAGAGTCCAATGTCAGGACACAAAAATGGCAATAACTTCTTGCAGAGAGGCATTTATGAAAAGACATAGCTCATACCAAGAAAGCTATCTACTTTTGTTTTCCATCTGCATGTAAGACAGATATCTACTTTTTAAACAGTGAATGCTGTCTTCTTTTTTGCACCATTCCCTGTGATGAGTAATACTGAATACTCACATTCAAAAACAATAGCTATGATGAACCAAAAGAAAACTTCATAAATGTATATTTTACAATTTTTTTATGTATGTATGCATATAATTTTCTAAAGAAAACAGAGTAGAATTCTGCTGCCACTGAAGGCAATTATGAAATTCATACTCATTTCCCTAATAACAGAATGTGAGTTTGACTTGATGGCCTGGTTCTTCATCAGAGCTACTCATTGAATTTATTAGGAATATTTATGCTTTTTTGTAGGACAGAAAAGAAAGTATAAAGTCCAGAAATAAAGATTAAAAAGATGATGTCAGACTTTCAATTGGTAAGCTGATCTGCATACCAAGGGAAAATAATTCATTTCCACAGAGTAAAAAAGGATCAGGGGGCATGAAGTTGAGGTTTACAAAAGCTTAACAGAAGGAATAGTATGAATACATATTCATTTTTGAGTGGAGGGGAACTATCAAAAGTAATGAAGTGAGAGCGCTGAGGCTAAGTATGCTGGAAAATGTTTCCCTATATAAAGTTAAAAACCATAATTAATATTCATTAACAGGAATTTTGGAAGTATCATTCTTAGCTCAGGTTTGCTTAATTTTCCCAAGGAAAATTAGAAGTACCTTCTAATCATTCTTAATTTAATTTATTTTTGAAGAGACAAGATTAATCTGAAATTTAATCATAAAAGATAGTTTTAAGTTCTTGAACACCATAGATTAGAATGTTACAAAGTCCTGAAGATGTGGAAGGACCCTCACACAAATCCTCACTGGGGTTTGATATAAGCAAAAGATTTAAAGTCCTTTACAAGCTCATCTGAGATTGGGCTTTTATCACGCTGTAAGTCTGTGAAGATTTGAATTAAGAGAATTAAGAGAAAAGACATAAATTTCACAGAGAGAAAAAAAGCTTTTACACATTAATTGAGAAAAGTTAACATGTAAAAAGAGAATGTTCAACATACTACATTTATAAATCAATGTTTTATTTTGTCAGATTGATTTCCAGCTTATCTGGTGTCATAGAGGTTCGAGACTTGGTCACTCCATATATAACTTATCAACATGTATGTTTCATTGTGAAGACTAAAAATCATTCTGAATTTAAATTGGGATTACAATAACAAGGATGATCACAAGAAAAGTGGAAGAACAGAAGGATGATGTCTGATATAGCATATTTGAAATGTAATTAAATTGAAGTAGCTGTATATAAAAAACCCCATAAATCTGTTGTGGAGGAAGATACCAGTTTGGACATGAGATTTTAACAGCTATGCACAATAATGAACAACTGAATCATGTGGTTTGTATCACTTTGCCACCCTTTAAGTACTGGAACATTGTGATGGGGTCCTCCCTGAACCTTCTCTTCTCCAAGGAGAAAAGACCTAACTCCATCAGTGTTTCTTTATAGTGAGGTTCTCCAGCCCTTTAATCATCTTTGTGGCCCTCCTTTGGACCCATCCAGTCTGTCCACATCTTTCTTGAATCATGGGCACCAGAACTGCACAAAGTATTCCAAGTGTGCCCAGACAAGTGCTGAGTAGAGTAGGATAAGCATGTCTCTATCTCTGCTAGAAATGCCCATGCAATTGCAGCTCAGGATTTGATTTGCCTTTCTGCTGCAGTGACAGTTGTCCACCAGGAACTCCAGGTCCCTTTCAGCAAGGCCCAAGTCACACAAAACCTAGCCATGCAGCCTTGTATTGCACTCTTTGGCTTATTTGGCTTCTTTTGTCCCAGGTAAAGGACTTTGCAATTGTCATTGTTAAACTCCATATTGAAGAAAAAATTAATTAGAAATCTGCGCATTTTTCCCCCCTGTGAGTATTAATTTGTGGGGAAACAAACAAATAAACAAAAATAAACAGTTTGCCTGAAAAAAAGTGCTATAATATCTACAGCATTTTATTTCAAGAGAATATACAACATTTGACAAAGTAAATTTCATTTTATAACCTGTAGAAAACAAAATATCTGAAAGAGGATTTTAAAAATTTTGTTAATGCTCAGATGCATGTCACAAGTTGATACTATCTCTAATTCTGTTTTAAACTTTCTCTTTAATGAGAGTTTTCCATTTCCATTTCCATTTCTTATAAGTAAAGAACAGTTAGTTCACTACACCATAGGTAGAAATTATTAAATTAATTAAGTCAAATTTCTGAACTTGGAACTTAACAGGCTAAAAATTTCAAATGTTTTTTATTATCTACATTACAAAATACATATGTCATTTTCTGTGTTCTAAACCTCCTATCTCTATGTGATTTGCAACAGCTGTTCAATCTTAGTTTCTGGTTAAAAGTCCTCTAGTTCCTTTACCTACGTCAGGGACCTAGGGCTGCGAATCCAGTATGACCTGCCCTGATCTCTCAGTCTTGAATAATTTTCTCATCAACAAACTTTTGGATCAGCCTCTATTGATTCCTGCATTTTATGTGTAGAGGAACAAAATTGAGGGCTTGCAGTCCAAAATAATTATGAACTTCACATTTAATATCTTTTTAGGCATATAAATAACAAGTCATACATTAATAAAACAAATATCCTGTGACTCAACAGCCCAGTTATATTCCTATGGTACTAATAAGAAAAGATTATAGGAGCTCTTTCCCCCAGTAGACTTGCACCTTCAGTTCTGCACAAGATATTACTTCCCTCCCATCAGAGGGCTAACGTTACCTATAGCCTTGTTTCTTTTACCTCAATAGCATTCTGTTAACTGTTTTTCTTCTGTTTTATCTGTGCTAGGATTTATTTTCAAATTGCGAGTTTTGAGGTGTAGTGGGCTGACCCCAGTGAGCAACTGAGCACTCAACAGCCTCTTGTTCTTCCCATCCAGTGGGATGGAAGAGAGAATCAGAAGAGCAAAAGTACCAAAAAATTCTAAGTTAAGATGAACTCAGTTTAATAATTGAAGAAAAGAAAAAAAGTCCCCTCACAATTTTTTGTTACCACTATTCTGATTGCCAGGGATAGGGCAGAGTGAGAAACAAAGAAGTCAACGCTGATTTAGCCACAAATCTAAAACACAGCACCATACGGGGTGCTATGAAGACAATTAACTTCATCCCAGCCAGACCAAGGGAATGCAGATTATCAACCGTGTGGATTACATGCCTGAAAGTATTATATATGCAAATAAATACTGAACTTCTGACACAACAATGGGAAATTTGCAGGAGTAATAGTAGTATTAGTAAGAATATATACATGCTGCGTAATATATTCGCAGAGACATGCTGCCACTTACAACGATTATCAGACCTTTACAATGCTCTTTGTGAGTCAGTCCCAAAGCACTTTACATAACATGCAGATAATAAAATGGATTCTCAGCTGACCATCAAACTGACTTACATAGACAAATATGGACAGAGCTTTCTGAGTCATATGGCAGTAAAAAAAGAATTAAAACTTTAGTACTTAATATGCACTATCTACTATGAGGATGTCTGAATTAAAATTTTAGTCTAGGTGAGGAAGAAACTTTTGAAGTAATCTCATTGTTGGTCCCTACTAAAAGTATTTCAGTTCATTGTGAAGCACTGTCTTTGCATAGGAACTGGATTTCTTTCTGAGGAAACCAAAGCTGAAGATGTGTTGCAAAAGTGTACTGAATGCCCAAGTGGGCTTTCAGTCCATAGGACCAGACTGAAGCTACTCTGACACCTTGAGATGTATATACTGTGACATCTGTAACAATTTTTTTGCTCTGCACATTAACTCCTTTTCATCCACATAAATTTCAAAAGTAGCTATAGACTATGCCACTAACAAAACACACCGCAGATAATTTAAGTGAACTATATCTTATTTATAATTTTAAAATATTTTCTAGAGTCTCTTCCCCTCACTTCCTCTCTTTCATGCACACACTTTTATACACACTCACACTTCCCAGTTTTCTTGAACTGAGAGCAGAAAACCACTCAAAATACTTTCAGTCTCTACAGTTGACATTATATCAGAACACATATGTTAAAAAAAAAAGAATGAGAAAAGTAGGGATAACTCTTTGATTGAAGTAATTAAATATGAAACTTTCCTTTTCCCACTGTGCCATTGCAGTGGCTTTGCTTCTTCTATTGCTTACTCGAGTCTAACAATTTCCAGCAGCTTGCTGGGCTGAGTAAACTTCACAGAATTCCCTTTCTAGGCTTGTAGGAAAGTTTCTTTTGGTGCCTCTGAGGTTTGTCTTTGGTCTGTTCTCTAATTGCGGACAGACTCCTGCTCCTTTGAAGGTCTTCAAAGCTGCATGGCAATCTCTTTCATTTCCAGTTTTTTTCTCTCTGGCATTTTAGACATCTCTTCCCAAACACACACTCAGGCATATGCAAATCTGAAGATGATCAGTTGTCTTTAAGGAGACGGAGATTTCCCCTCTCCTCTAGAGTTTGTCACTACTGTGCAATTCACAGTGTTTTGTTTTGCTATACTTGGTTAAAAAAATACAGTATTTATACTATAAAATAGGAGCTGAAAAATTAAGTGATTCTTTCATCCTTCTTGAGGAGTCTCAGATAAAAGACATACAGATCAACACAGTTGACCTTAACTTGAGCAAATTAGAGAAAGGTGAATAGCACAAATGAAAACCTGTTAAATAGAAAGAAAAACAAGTTATCACTGTTTCTAAAAAACCCAGAAGGTATTTACAGTAGATCTGAGAAAACTGTAAGAGAATTTAATTAAAATCACTCATTATATCTTTTTAACTCTCTCAAAAGTAAGACTGTTTATTTTAGCTTCTAGCTACATTACTGTCAGTGACAGTGTGATTATCGTCATTAAACAATATCTTTCTTGAACTTTAAGAATGGCAAACTGGGGAGGTCCCAGCCGACTGGTGTCTAGCAAATGTGATGCCCATCTACAAGAAGGGCTGGAAGGATGATCCTGGGAACTACAGGCCTGTCAGTCTGACTTCGGTGCCTGGGAAGGTCATGGAACAGATCATCCTGAGTGCCATTATGCAGCGCATAAAGGATGCCCAGGTGATCAGGCCCAGCCAGCACAGGTTCACGAGGGGCAGGTCCTGCTTGACAAACCTGATCTCCTTCTATGACAAAGTGACCTGCTTGCTGGATGAAGGAAAGGCTGTGGATGTTGTTTACCTGGACTTTAGCAAGGCCTTTGATACAGTCTCCCACAGAATCCTCCTGAAGAAAGTGGCTGCTCATGGCTTAGATGGAAATACTCTCCACTGGGTTAAAAACTGGCTGGAGGACCAGGCCCAGAGAGTGGTGGTGAATGAAGTTAAATCCAGTTGGTGGCCGGTCACGAGTGGTGTCCCACAGGGCTCAGTACTGGTGCCAGTTCTTTTTAATATCTTTATCAATGATTTGGATGAGGGGATCAAGTGCACCCTTAGTAAATTTGCAGATGACATGAGGTTGGGTGGGAACATTGACCTACTGGAGGGTAGAAAGGTCTTGCAGAGTGATCTGGACAGGCTGGATCGATGGGCTGAGACCAACAGGATGAGTTTCAATAAGGCCAAGTCCTGGGTCCTGCACTTGGGTCACAACAATCCCATGCAGCGCTACAGGCTGGGGGCAGAGTGGCTGGAGAGCTGCCTGGCAGAAAACAGACCTGGGGGTGTTGGTCGACTGTCGGCTGAACATGAGCCAGCAGTGTGCCCAGGTGGTCAAGAAGGCCAACAGCATCCTGGCCTGTATCAAGAACAGCATGGTGAGTAGGACTCGGGAGGTGATCGCCCCCCTGTACTCGGCACTGGTGAGGCCCCACCTCGAGTACTGTGTCCAGTTTTGGGCCCCTCATCACAAAAAAGGCATTCAGGTGCTGGAGTGGGTCCAGAGAAGGACAACAAAGCTGTACACCACAGCTGTAAGTCCCTCAGCACTGTGACAGCAAAAGATGGCGCTGGTCAGGGATCACCTTTCTTTTGCCTGTCTATGTGAAATTGTTTCTGTGAAAGGAATGACTCCATAGGCAAAGGTTCTTCATTTCAGAAGAGAGAGAGCTTGGGCAAATGTGGAATATATTTTCATGAACACAATGGAGGGGATTGGAAGGGACAGACCATTCATTTTGTCTACCAGTGCAAGAATTAAAAAATATCAAAAAAAGGTAGTAGGAGTAAGGTCCAAAACAGAAGGTAGTAGTTCAGACAAGGTAGTTGTCTCGTATAAAGCTGTGCTAAAGGATATCATGAATACTGACAGTCCACTTGGGTTCAGCTCCCCAAGTCTTTGAAAATAGCAGAGGACAGAAAGGATAGTAGGGGATGTATCTTAGGGAATTGTTTTTGTCTTACTGTTCTCCATACCTTTGTACACAGGCACCCTCACAAGCAAGATACTGAACAACATCTACCTTTGATCTGACCCAGTATATGGACATTTCTAGTGTTCTCTACCTCACAGAGTTAAATATTAAAGCTTTTTTTTTAGACATGACAAATTAATATGCAGTGCTGCCTTAAAACATCAGATAAGTTCTTTTTAAAAATAATTATTTTAAACTTTTTTATCTTAAAAATGAAAAAAAAAAAAACCACTAGGGGATAATAAAAAAATAGAAACAGTGTCTGATTCTTAACAGCATGTCATAAAGGAAAGCTCAGATCTAGATGCAAGCGCTAGCATTAATCAGCAGTGCTGCACAGATAAAAAGCTGTTAAAAAATCTTTCTGTTCTGTAAATAATCTGTTATTTTAAGTAGTTTTAACATATATAGATGGTAACTGATAAGCTCATTAATATATGTGCACTCTTCCAAGGGAGTTAATCCTATTAGGTGCTGAACATCTTAATTCTGTTTTAATAAATTAAGAAATAAAGCGACTAATCATCTCATATGGCAAATAGCTGTATCAGATACATGTTCAGCTATTAATAATTCACAAATTTGTAGTTAGTATATTTAATGAGAAAGTTGCATTACATTAAATGCACACAGTCCAGCACCAAATGTAAAGAAGACTTTGGGTTATTTCTTGCAACTTATAAATTGCACACATCAATCTATACCACATGTTACGCACAGGGAAATACTGATATTTGTATGCTAATTAATTGCAGAACTGCTGGTAAAATCCCAACTGTTTGCCTGCCTTGGAAAATTTAGAACTGCCATCAATCAACTTTTTTCCTTTCAAAACATTGCATTTAAATGACATTTTCTTTATATTTTGCATTATTCTTGTGTTTTGCTGTGTGACAGCACTAATATTTTTTGTTTTCCCTATCCCTCAGTTCTGTAAGTCAACCGTAACTGGAGATGGCACTAAATAAGTTAGACTGTAATTCTGAAAGTATGCAACAAATCCAAAGGATATTGTTTTCTGAATTAATAAAAAATGAGACAAATGGAAATGGAATTCACAAAAATGCCTTCAGTTCCACAAGTGTAGATTGGGAAAGAATGGTTTTTTGTCATTGCTTACTTATATTCTTGTTCTTTATTTTTATTTTGAGGAAAACAGAAATGCATTATTACACAAACATAAAATCAAATAGAAACTGAACTTTCAAGACAACAGAAGGTGATAAATAGTTTATATAAGTGAAATAACTCATGTAATGCATTATTTAATTATGAATGCATATATACCTGCCATTGATTCTATCATACTTTGATAAAAAGTCCTTAGGATCATCTTTTACTTACTCTATTCAGAATCCTATCAGGCACCATTTCTTACCAGTTATTTTGACAAGCACCCAGAGTCATATTCTAACCAGTTACCAGAACCCCCACCAGATTTTTCATAAATTTCTGAGAGAGACAATTGTTATTTCATGCAAACCAAAGTATCAGTGAAAAAATCATAGTTTGTCTTAGAGTTCAATAACTAATGATGTTCTTCAGGGCTTTAGTATTTTTCAGGTAGATTTGGATTTTTCCAATAGTAGAATAGCAGGTATGATTTTGTTTTTTGCTTCTCGTGTCAGGACTTTAAAGGAATACCAAACAACTTCTGACTTTTTCTTAGTCATCTAATTTCTATAGTAGGTTATGGCATTTCTCAGACACTAACTTCTCCCAAACCTCAAATGGTTGCTTGTCCCAGTGTCAGAGGTTCCAGAGAGAGATTCAATTAGTTTATAAATGGTAATCTCCCAAGAATGGGACATTGAGAGTTTTCTACCACACATTTCCCTAAAATGTTAGTTTGTTAGAACAGCTGGCAAGGTTTTGGCTGATGCCAGTGCGCATTTACAACAAATGGTGATCAGATATAGCTCAAGATCTGCCATTCCCAGCTGACAGTCTGGATACAGTTACGCTGCTTGGGAGAAGAAGAGTATTTAATGGAATGGACATAAGCTACTCTTTGCCTGTTAGCCTGTTGACACATTGGCAGAGAGAAGACCCCAAAAAATTGGGTTGTACGTATGCATATAGGATTGACTCACTCACTATGATCTATCTATGCATAAACCTTATTGATAAAGTTTCTTGTGATTACTTTTTTTTAGGTGTTGGGCTGATAGAAAGTAATATGAAGAGAGTTCTCTGAACAACAGTGTAATTATGCTGAATTATTGTGGTATGATTTCAAATGTATAAGTTTTATCTTGTGTTGCTTTCCAAATGTTATACAATGCAACAATTTGTACACAGTCCTAGTATAATGAAAAACTATTCTGCATCAGTTGAAGAAAGCAAAAAAAAAATAGTATGATCTTTCTAAAAGGTATTGTCTTCTTTCAAAGTATTGAGTTCTGTTTTAAATGTCACCATAAGAATTATGTAATCAAAGAAAAAGATAATTGCTCACAATAAAACAATATTCAAATAAAGATTTTATAATAAATTCCTTATATGGGTCTACGAGTATGATGTGAATATAAGTAAGTGAACAATATTAATTAACATTGCTATTGTAGTAAAACTAAAGCATAAATATTGTCTAGCACTTCTGATACAAACAAGTTCTGCATCCTACTTCTCAAAGAAGAGATACTGAACAGTTCAGCTAAAGAGAGTGTACTACTAAGCCTAGAATAATATACTATACTATAGTGTATAGGAAAATATACTCTACTATATCACATTTTTGAGTCATAGGATAAACTCCAAATACTTGCTATACCAAAACACCAAACTGTGAAAAAAAAAAAAAAAAAAAAAAAAATAATAGACCCATTGTAAGAGTCCAGTTTGGCTGGAGTAGACAGTTCCCAATAAACCAAAACCCAAAACTGTAAAAAAAAAAAAAAAAAAAAAAGAAGTCCTGAGTACATTTTTTTGCTTGAAGAAATTTCTGCATTGCAAGATGTTATCACATGAAACACTAATCGGGATAAACAATATAAAGACAGAGACCCTTTATCCTGTTTTCAAAGTTTATTATTTGTAATTTGTAAAGACTGCAAGACTATGCATTGGAACTAGCAGACAAAAACATTCACAGTAAAAGGAAACTGGAGATCACAGTGAAAAATTTCAACTGCTAGTAATTTCTTTCACTACCATTTTACCTTTTTCCATGGAAAACTTCTAGATTCCCTTCCAAATTATATAAATACAGTTTTCATTTAAAAGTAAGTATTTCAAAATAGAAATGCTTCTGGGGACTCTTACTGAGATATGTATTTTAATTATCTGAGATGCTTTATATCCTCATTTCATAGCTTTAGAAAAGTGTTTAGGAGAATGCATCTCCAATATTATGTCTTGCTATTTGTTTGATTGTTTGGGTTTTTTTTTTGATTTATTACACTACATTTTTACCCATACGATCCAGTAGGAAAACCTGGTAAACAGAAGGAAATTGTGGCACTAATCTCTGAAGTGAGACTTCCTAAAAAATATCAAGCCACTATTAAAAAATATTGTTGTGTTGCTAAGTTGTTTAAGGACTTGATTTGATTTTGATTTGTGTAACAAGTGTTGAGTTAAATATTTGATAATCATTATCAATGTTTAGATTAGATTTTTTTCTTTTCTTAATGTGTTTTTTGGCCATAGCTAATCAAATAGTAAAGTGAAAGGTCAAGCTCCTATTACAAAATGGATACTAAAGTCAGTATGGAGGTTCCAATTCAAAGCAAAATCATATTCTTACAGAACTTTTAAAATGCCTGTATTTATCCCTGAAAACAAAATGGGATTTGGTTTTCATAGAAGACCAAATGTACTTTATAATTTCACATAGTTGTGTTCCAACCTGGTTTTGTCAGAAATAAAAGTAATTGAGAGAAAACGCTATGTTTGACTTTCTAGAATATTTCTAAGAAATCTTATTAAACATAAAAATAACCCAATAAATCTGAACAGGCATTCTGTCTTAAAAAACATTATGAACATTAAACACAATTAAATGAGATTTTATTGCTTACATTAATGTCTGAAGGCAAAAGTCCATATGAATATCCTGTTTTCTTGACCTTCTTTTAGTACAGCATTCCATATTTTGTATAGTCCCATTGTATTACCCCTATTTGCCCCTTTTCTAAGTTAACTTTCCCTTAAGAACATTTACTATCTCTTAATTGCTTTTTTCCCTGTGTTCTGGATAACACATTGTTGTGTGGCACAATGAAGGCCATTGCCCTTTTCCTCTCAATGGTGTCACTTTTCTCTTTTATACCATCTAAACCTGTGGAACTAGTCCTGTAGATGGTTTAATACATATGCAGTGTAAAGAGGAAGTGAGTGGAGATACTATTAGGACAAAATATAATTTAAATACAAAATGCAGTTTAAACAAAATTTAAAGAAAATTAGACACTTCTTTGTAGACATTTTCCTTTTCTTTCTCCTTCACATCCCCCTTTTCGATTATTAAGTTCATTTTCATTAAAGCATAGTTCTAGTGAAGTCAATGGCAAAACTTCCAATAACCAATTTTATTATAACCATAACAACAATTATAATGGCTTCTACATTGTTTTACTCGTTAAGAATTTATAGCTGGGGAAGGTTGTCTTGTTTCTTGAGCAAAAAAGGTCAAGATGCACAGCGTAGAGAAGGTTTTGTGAAACGGTGCCATGCACTGAACCAGCTGTGACCTGAACAATCTCTGCAGCGAGAAACAGGATAGATACATCAAAGCGGTGCAGATCAATTTTTCTGGGCATAGCACATCATAAGCTAGCTTGTAGGACCTGAGCTAGTATTTCTGCTTCATGCAGTACTGCACTATCTTGTTTGGCGTTATCTCTGCAGTCTAAATACACTGCTGTATTTAAAGCTGTAAATAAGTGCCGAATGTCTTTCCACTGTCATAAATGATGTTCTAAATAGAGCCCTAAAATAAGTGAAAGCACAATGAGAACATATGTAGGACAGTACGTAAAATATGTGGAGATTCTTAACCTTTTAAACATACTCTTTGCATGATTATTAATTGATATCTATATGTAATAATAATGTCAGCTGTCATGGAATCATATAATAATTTATTTTGGAAGGGACCTCAGGAAGTCATCTGTTCCAACTGTCCACTCAAAACAACATCAACTTTAAGACTTGGTCAAGATGCTTAAGGTCTTGTTTTGAATATCTCCAGGAATTAATTTTCTGCAGTCTGTCTTCACTAACCTACTAGATTGAAATATGAAGTTCAAACTATTTACTATCAATGCAAGCTTCTATAAGCATAAGAATGATTCAAAGTAGCATTAAAGTTTCAGTGTTTAGACAGCAATGATTTTTTTAGCAGCAAATATTCTAATGCTTTTGAGATTTCTCTTATGCAGTTTTAACTATGTTACAATTACTGTGTGGTCTTCAGCTATAGCTTTGACTACTTATAAATTATGTCTCAGACCAAAAATCAAAACAAAAATTTTCTAGTTGTGCTTTAAATAACAAGGTGATGTTATCTTAATATTTAAGAATTCATATCAATGTGTTTTATGGAGATCCTTCAAATGCCTAAATAGTCTTTTTCAGTCATTATTGCCATTTGGCTGATTTTATCTTGAATAAGTGATTCCCTGTATCAATAAGTGTGATTACCGCTGTCTTGTTTATCTTGTACTCTTTCCTGGTGTTCATCCCTGTCCTAGTGGGAATTTGCTCAGCAAGAAGCTTTCTAACAGTTGTCCCAGTTGTGCATAAAATGTATCAAGTCAAAGATTTTTTTATTTTTTTAGTTCTACCTAAAATTTCATCTCATCTACAAAAGCCAGGAAGAAGGATGAGCCAGAATGACATGATGGATGAGCTTATGTAATGTTGTCACTTAAATATCCAGGAATAAAATGAAAGATGGATACTATAATTAAATTTTGTAATTAGTAAACTTATCTGATATGCCTATGACCATATTAGAAAATTGTGTCTTTATATATCTAACTTTTCTAGTTCTTTATTTTATCCAGTTCTGAAGAAATACAAGCTCTTAGACTGAATAATACAGGAAAAAATAAGTTTGATTTCTGTTTCCTAATAATTTGTGATTCCAGCTCTTCTAAAGCTCTATAATGTTTTCTCTTTTCTAAACTGGGGATAGAGAAAATAATGAGTTCCAAATGATGTCCATAGCTCTTTTATTTTTACTTCAGTGGTTTTTGCTCTAATGAGCAATAATAGAATAATATAAGATTAAGAAAACCCAACAAACCAACCAACCAAATAAAACTAAAACACAAGATACTTAACATGATGGTTGAAATAAATACATAGAAATGTTGACAGCCAAAAAATTCTCTAAGAAATGCATATGTTATGCTTACGTTTGGGTTTTGTTATTCTTCTATCATGGAATATTTGGTCTTCATTTTATTTTATTTTTTTAGAAATTATGATGTTACACTTAACAATTTTTTCCCAAGTTGCAGAAAATATATAAACTCTTTAAGCTGAATTAAAACTGATACATAATACATTTTGTTTGAAGAATACCTTTTGGGTTGGAAAAAGGGATTTATCACATTGTTGTTACCCTTGTTTTGTATCAAGTGGTCCCCTCAGTTTGGTGTCATCTGTAAATTTGACCTCAGAAAATCTTACTCCCTCTGCCTAACCCAATGTTTCCATCACTATTCCAGGAAGCTTTTCAACCTTGCACAGCTTTCACCCTCGCTTGTTCTGTTTATAGCATATAACCTTCACATCAAGTTACAAAACTGCAATCAGGGACTATTATCTTGTTATACATTATTTATTCTTAAAGAGTATTAGAAAAAAAAAAAGCAAAAAAAAAAGCCTCATACCCTTAGGGAGCTCAAGGGATCAGATCAGCTGAGGAAAGACCTGGACCAATGTGTCAGGGTATTATATTTTCATCCAGTGGAAGAATCTCTATGGTTAATTTAAGGTATTTGGTAAATCCACTGTGCTTTGGGAGAGCTAAGGTACATTCTGAAGTACTGTCACGTTATATATATTAAAAGTAAAGAAATAATTTAAGTCTACTTTAAAGTCCATGACACAAAATGTCAGTGTCACTTAACAAGCTCACTTAATCTTGGACAACCATTTCGTTTTGAACTTACAAACTTTTATTGAAACTGTAGTTGTCTCTAAGAATATAGCTTAATGGATATAATTTTAAGAAAGCTAACTCACTAACCTAAATGAAGGACACTTGGATATTAAGAGGCAATAAAAATATAATAGAAATGGAGTAGGCAGGAATCTATTTGTGTCGAAGAATTGAATAACATATTGCATATTTTTGTTGTCACTGGATTGTTTTGACTAAAACTGGCAAGACTTCTGTACCTAAATTTAACACCAGAAAGAACCAGAACCATTTTTGCTTATCCTCTCAGATAGTTAATTTGAATTAATCTGATATTAATGACTTTATTTTATTTCCTAACATTATAAATTACTTTGTTAACTCCTCTCCAAGAAAAAGTTGAAATCACACAAGGTCTTATGAGTTCTGTGCTAGACTTGGCTAGCACAGCAAATAACAAAGATATTTCATTTTTATGAAATACATTGTATATCTAGTATAGTTTCTAGTCCTAAAGCAGAATTCTAATTCTGTATCAGGTGTCTGGAATGCAGAGTGCAGAGGGAATTTGGCACACCAAACAACAACTGTACTGAATGGTGAACTGCCACTGAAAGCGGGTAAGTGTTTATAGCCCTTCAATATGAAAAGTCAGAGGCATTGTTACATCCTGGGAACTTCATCCAGAGTCACAGGGAGGTTACTGAGTGCCTGAATCCATGAATAGTCTTTGAAGATAATCCCTTAAAGTTCCACCTCCAACAGTTGTTTTTCTCATAACTTCATGCACTGAGATACTTCCTTTTTTTTTTCCCCTCTAAATTTACTGCTTCACACTCTTTTTCTCTGGAGATTGTAAGTTCTTGTTTTCCATTCTAAATGGAAAGAACCTTTTTTCAGCTATGTTTGTTCCGATAATGTATCCTTTTAGTAGTTAGTTTTGTTTGCTTGTTTTTTTCTTTTCCTTTCTTTTTTTTTTTCTCTTCTGTTGTGAAACTTTTGAAGGGTATTATATTCTGGAAGTTATTTCTCTTTTCACAGTTTTACTTAATGCATTTCTCATTTTAAGTATTTATATTTTTTAAATATTCATTTTTTTCTGTAATACTTGCTTGAAATTTTAAATAAGATTAAAATATCTACACCTAACAGTGTTTCTCAGTAGCTGGTTTATGAATATATTATATCTGTAGAAAGCACTTCATGATTAGCAATGGCCTCTGTCAGTTTTCAATAACATTTTAAAATAACCAATAATATTTTTTCTATCCTGCAACAAAAACCCAAAATGTTCCACAAATCTTAACATTTCCTGTCTGAGGGAATTATCAGTCTATTCTCATGTTTTTAAAAGCATAATAACATTAACTTGAAGGACTCTAACATGATTATGATAAAGTACATAATTATCTGCTTAATTATAAATCATATTATCATAGGTGATGTTAACTTCTTGGACTAGTCCAGCAGTTTCCACTCACTGAATGTACTTTACCCTTTTTAGCCAGTGATAAGGCCGAGAACCTAAGGCTAAGTTGATAGTCATATGAAGCAATAAAAAAAACTAAACCCCTTTTGGTTGTCTTTGTAGTGGGAAAAAGTGATTGGTGAGGAAGTGTCATGGACAGAGTGATTAACTTCACTAGTTAGACTGAAGTAGTGAAATATTGTGCTTTTGATTGTTGTGTTTGATATTGTATTGTACACTGAAATCTGAGATGCTTTCTCATGGGTAGACCCATTGACCATCCGGCACTCTATTTGAATTCTTTTCCCTGCTGTTCCCTGAAGTCAGGGAACTCTATCAGCTCCATCCATATCCCAGTTCCATTCATCTTCTGATTATACTTTGTCTCCATGCATGACTACAGTGGAAAGATTTAAATTTCCCTTACTAGAGTGTATTCCCATATTCCCAGTATACTTAACACGAGCTTGAGAGCATGGACATTCTGGCATTCGTTGACCACAGGTTAGGAGCAGCATTGTTGAGTTTTGGAGTATGAGCATGAACACAGCATTTCCATTTGACATCCCGTGATGCTGTAAGAGGAAAAAAAACAAAGGCTTGTTTTGGTGGGGAGAGTCTGAACAGGTTACCCCATTAAAAAGAAGGAAAAATCCATCGCGTGCTAATTCTGTGTTTTGTACCACTGCTATCGGTAGCTTCCCAGGCACGTGGGCCACGAGGTTTAATTAAAGTCATAGGCACAATACCTATGGCTGGTAAATTGACCATCACAGGCTGTCCTGGCTGTAATGTTGTCAGATATTCTCTTTCGTCAGTGGGTGGGGCACTGAGCTCAGTTTTTACACAGAATTCTGGGCTTATAGGGCTTCCAGTGGGCCCATATCATTATTTAGTTGACAGACTACTTCAGAAAGTCTCCTATCCCATTGAGCCTCATATGGTTTGAGATTCTTTTTCAGTAAGTCATTATCTCTTTCTACCATCCCATTTGATTGAGGGTAGTATGGGGTGTGGAATACCTGTTTAATTCACTGTTGTTTTGCCCAATCTTGTACTTCCTTATGTGAAAAATGGGAGCTATTATCACTTTGGATAACATCAGGAGTAGGTAGATTTGAGAACCACCACGATAGTCCTCGCACTGTATTTTTTCCATTGGCTCTCTGACACTTACTGACCACAAGCAAGCCAGAGACTACTTCCACTCCTGTGAGGATATGTTGGTATCGTGCAGAGGATTTGAATGGTCCAATATAATCAATTTGCCATGTAGACCATAAAGTTTTCCCTTCATCGTTATGTAAAGATGGTGCTTTAGCAGGATGATCTGTCTGTAATCTCAGTCTACACTGAGGACACACTGTAAGAATAGTTTCACAGGTTTTCCTATTTATAGGCCAGCCTTTACTCTGTGCAGCAAAGTAAAGTGCTTCTTCACCTGTGTGGCCTAAATTTTGATGCAGCCGTTCTCCCAATCTATACAATTCTGAGTCTAAGGTGACTTTCCTAATTCTGGGTAGTTCATCTACCTTCTGATTCCACTTTGTGGCTGGCTGATTATCTTTACTGTGAGCTTTAACCCATCCAATCTTAAAAGGTGTTTTCCTGGCTATATCTAGCAATAATTGCCAGTCTTTGCTTTCCAAACTGGGGATCCATTTACTTCCCAGTTTAAGGCTTCCCACTGACAGAGACACTGTGTGGCACTGGCCCATAACAGCATAAGACTCTACATATATAATTCTTGCTCCATTCTGTGCTGCCAAAGCAACTGCTCTTATTTCTCCTACTTGTGCACTGCCTTCACCTTCCTCTATTACTTGTTTACCAGAGGTAATATCTAACGCAACAGCTTTATATTGACATTTACCATTTACTCTTTTTGCACTCTGTTTGTTTGTTTGTTTGTTTTCTCTGTGTTTGCTCTCATTGAAGTATTTTTATTATGCCTAGTCTGGGGAGCCATAATAATATTCATAAGGCCCTGACTGACTCATTTCATTAATCAAGTTACATCTACACCTCATTAGTGAAACAGATTTGAAAAAAGCCTATAACAAGGGCTAACTAGGTTTGTTGGTAGTATTTACTGCAGTTTTTTCCAATACCTTTGTCCACATCTGATAACCTACACAAGGCAGGTTACCTAGCCCATACATCTACTTATAGAGCAGCCTTCGTTCTTTGTCTAATACTCAAGATCTAGGATATCTTTACATAACCAGAAGGATCCTCCAACTTTTCCTCACTCTCTCTTTGAGTGAACCAGGAAGTGCTCACCTTTATAACCATGTTTTGGAGTAAAGAGAACTCAGTAGGCTGAAGACAGCCTTACAGGAAAAACAGGACACAACATTATTCGGTTGCATTTGTGACAGACATTTGTGACAGAATACAGGAAGTATGGTTTGGTCTCTTTTTTTTCCTCTTGAATGAGAAGGTGCACAAATTATTATTTGAATTTCCCCCAACACATATACATAAGCAGCTGTTGCCAAAACCCAAATATCTTTTCTCTCCTCCCCTTACTTCTCCAGAAATAGAACCATGACCCAAGACATATGTTAAATAAAGTAACTGATTTTAGAATCCCAATGTCCGTTTATCCTTCAAAAGCTATTTGAGCTACTGAATTGATTCTCACCCCTCCTCTCCCAATTTTGGATTAGTCTGAAATTGAATTCAGAACACTGTTAGAGACAGAAGGAAGGAAGGAAAAAAAATATGGTTAGTCCAATAAATATAATTTTTCATGAGAAGTTTTATATTGTTATTATTACCATCATGAAATAAGATTTTATATTGCTTTCAAAGAAGTTCATAGTACAAGTAGAAAAGAAAAATACTTCCAACAATCTTGATTAGAAATCTAAGACACATAACTACAGACTTCTTTTCTGTGCTTCATTTTAAAAGTATGAATGTCCACCTGTTACATGTTTTGAGAAAAGAGAAACAAGGAATATATATTGTTGATTTTTCAAATATGTGAAAATGTTTCAGGTTGATGTGTATCACTTTTGTGTGGACATTAAGGGCAAGCCAGGTTACTGAATGGGGTCTTTTGGGCAGTGAGATACTTTCTAATAACAAAAAAAACCCTCATAAGCTATAAGATTCTTAGTTACCATCACCTTTTCCCCCCATAATTTGCAGTTAGTTTTGACAAAATTTGAATTTTGTACACTCTTTCACCTAAGCAGAATTGTCATAAATTACTAAAACTTATCAAGCCTAAGTCTTTTTAACGGGATGACAAGGAAAGTTTCTCTGCTGAACCTGGTCCTTACATATGAGGAAGAATTGTACATAGATTGAAATCCAGGGGCAGCCTTGGCTCCAGTGACCATGAGATGGTGAAGCTGATAATCCTGAGAGGAGGGAGCAGTGCAAAAAGAAAGACCACAACCCTAGATTTCAGGAGATGAGACACTGATGTCTTCAGAGATCTTCTAGAAGATTCCCATTAAATACGGTACTGGAGAGAAGAGTTGTTCAGGAGAGTTGATTGATATTCAAGGATGACCTTCTCCAATCTCAAGCTCCATCCCAGCAAGTAGGAAACCAAGAAAAGATGGCAGAAGTCCTGCACAGATGAACAAGGAGTTCCTGACAAAATTCAAGCATAAAAAGAAAGCACACAGGAGGCATAAAAAGGGAGAGTTAACCTGGGAAGAATATAGAGACACTGCTCAATTGTGCTGCAATTGGGTTAGCAAATTCAAGGCCCACCTAGAATTGAGCCTGGCAAGGGATCTGAAAGGAAACAAGAAAGAATTCTACAGATACTTAAACAGCAAAAGAAGAACTAGAGAAAATATGGGCCCACTGCTGAATAGAGCACAGAACTTAATGACAACGAATGTGGAAAAGGCCAAGGCACTACATGCTTTCTCTGACTCAATCTTTTGACAATATTAGCTTTCAGGAATCTCAGGCCCCTGAGACAAGAGGAAATAGGAGGAATAAGGAAACCTTACCTTTTATAGATAAGGATGAATTCCTTAAAGAAAACCTAAAAGTGTTGAGGGAGATGGTTGATAATCATAAAATCATAGAATCATAGAATCATCTAGGTTGGAAAAGACCCTTGGGATCATTGAGTCCAACCATCTACCCTACTCTACAAAGTTCTCCCCTACACCATATCCCTCAGTACCGCATCTAAACGTCCCTTAAACACATCCAGGGATGGTGACTCAACCACCTCCCTGGGCAGCCTATTCCAATGCCTGACCACTCTTTCTGTGAAAAATTCTTTCCTAATGTTCAGTCTAAACCTACCCTGTTGAAGCTTGAAGCCGTTCCTTCTCATTCTGTCACTAATTACCTGTTATTAATTACCAGCACCAGCCTCTCTACAGTGTCCTTTCAAGTAATTGTAGAGTGATGAGGTCTCCCCTCAGCCTCCTCTTCCTCAAACTAAGCAGTCCCAGCTCCTTCAACCGCTCCTCATATGATTTGTTTTCCAGGACCTTCAGCAGCTTCGTTGCCCTCCTCTGCATTTGCTCCAGCACCTAATTGATGTCATTGCAAGACCACTCAATTATCTTTGAAATCTCATGGCAAAAGTTCCTGAAGACTGGAAGAAAGAAAATGTCTCTCCTATCTTCATGAAGGGCAAAAAAAGGAATATCCAGACAACAACAGAGCAGTCAGCCTCAGGTCAATCCCAAGGATAGTGATAGAACAATTAACCGTGGAAAACATTTCCAAATACATGAAGGATAGTGAAGTGATTAAGAGCAGCATGGATTTATGAAGAGGAAATCATGCTTAACCAACTTGGTAACCTTAAACAATGTGGTGACTACCTTGGTCGATGAGGGGAGAGCAGCATTTTTTGTTTACCTCGACCTTAGTAAGCTTTTGACTGTTCTTCCACAACATCCTCACAGACAAACTAGGAAAGAATGAGTTATACAAGTGGAATAAGGTGGACTGAAAACTGACCAAAAGGCTGAGACCAGCGGGTTGTGATCAGTATCACAGATTCTAGTTGGAGGCCAGTCACTGGTGGAGTACCCCAGGGATCAATACAGGGGCCAATGCTTTTTAGCCTCTTTGCTGACCACCTGTAGAATGGGACAGACTACAACCTCAACTGATTTTCAGACAATATAAAACCAGGAGGAGTCACTGATAAACCAGACAGTTGTGCTGCCATTCAGAGGAACCTCAAGTGGCTGGAAAAATGATCTGATAGAAATCTCATGAAGTTCAACAATGGGAAAAGCAAACTCCTGTAGCTGGGGAGGAGCAACCCCTAGACCAGTACACACTTGGGCTGACCAAGATGGACAGCAGCTTTGCAGAGGACATGGGAGTCCTTATCCACAACAAGATGACTATGTGTTCAGCATTACATCCTTGAGTGAAAGAATACCAAGAACCTCCTGGGCTGCATTAGGAGGAAGAATATTGCCAGCAGGTTGAGGGAGGTGATCCCTTTTCCTTAACTCTGCCCTGGTGAGGTCACATATGGAATGTTGGATCCAGGTCAGGGCATATGGGTTTCTTTCTCTTCACTTGTGTAAAGGTCCTACAACCCATGCCAGAAGTGCTTGCATATTGCTCATAGATGAAGTATTGCATCTGAATATTACACACCTTGATATCTAAAACTTGTAACAATAAAATAATATGCAGTACTGTATTAGTGTAATCAACAGAATAAATATGTTGTACAGCTAGCTAAACTCTCTCCATTTCAATGCAAACAGGTAATGTTTAAATTTATATGATACACATTCTAAACTAAAGAAAGTCTGTAAAATTCCACTGGAGTCAATAGATTTATGTTGATTTGCATCAAGTGAAAATCTTGCTATGAAAGGACTAAAGCTTTATGCATAAATAAATATCTGCACTACATTTTCAGACTCACTGAAAAAACTGATTCTTTCATGAGCACATTCATCCTAAAGCAACAGCAGAGTTGTATTTTGCCTTGGCTTTTTTTTGTTGTTTGTATTACCTTTTTTTTTCCAGTAAGACCAGCTTACGCTGAGAAAACCCTGCTGTCTGACAAAACCAGCTGAACACTAAGCTAACTAGCAGACTGAGTACTAGCCTTTGTCCTTCTGTTCATACATAGACTGAAAACATGGGTGACTACTGAAATGCACTTTTTTTGTATTTACTTCCCCCGTGTCAAACTAACGGACAACAGATGAAATGTCCTTGGAAAGGGACATATTTTTCTAACTTTGGAATAAATAGATAAATAAAACTCAATATTTTCTAACTTTTTTACCACTTATTTTAAAATGTCACAACACACAAATGGTTAACCATCACAATCATTAAAATTTCTGTTTTTCTCCCTGTAAAATAAAAGACACAATATGTGGTTGAAGTGATAATTACACCATTTACATACTGTGAAATATTGTGGAGAACTTCCCAATTCTTTTATCATCCAAAAGTGAATTACATGATTAAGAAAGGAAAAGGTATTTATTGAAATATTTGTAAGAAAAATGCATTGACACCAAGACTTGTATGTCATGTTGCTATCAAACAGTGCATAAGGGCTTAAACATGTTTTTTTATTTAACATGGAGAGGATGAGCATACAAAAAGAAAGATGGTTAAAATATTGTTCCTGTTTTCCTGCTTGTTTTGCTTTCTATAGTCTGCTTCATGGGCAAGATTTTTAGATATTTTTTTTCTTTTTAACTCTTGATATGCACTATATGTATATATATGTTACGTGATTCCAGCCTAGTAGTACTACAAGGCCAAAAGAAAGTAATCTAGTAGTTTCTAAGCAGCAGAATACGCTACAGGAAAAAATGTTGAATATATTTATAATTAAGCTTCTTGTTTAGGCAGAATGAAGCTTTGGCCAAGAGCTAAAACCAGACACTACAAAAAACATAAGGTGAGGAATCAGGACTGAATGACTCCAAATTTCTGGTTAGATCAGGCAAATCACTAGACTTTTCACCTAGAAAACATTCATCTAGAATTACCATTCAGAACATTTAAAGAAGTTTGCCTTCTGTATGCAGACATATTGCTTGACAAAAAGTTTATTATTCTTGTCTTTTGGGATAGTAAAGCCCTTGGCAGAGAAGTCTCACAGGTTTATAGGTGGGGTATACAGTAGGGTAGGGCTCATTTCATACAAACACACAGAGACTTTCTTGTAAATAATGTTACTTATAAATAATGATGTTAGGAGATATTTCACTAGTAACACCTTTTCCCTGATGTCAGAGTTTAAAGATATAAAAACATCTGGAATTCGAAAATCAATGTCCTTTGCTGTAAAATGCCTTTCTTTTTTTCAAAAAAAGAAACCTAAATTTTGAAGAGCATTATGTTTGAAGTTTTCATCTGTAGTAGTTGCAGAATCATCTTCTAATAATCTCCCATAGAAAAATCAGAAAAAGTAGTGACTTATACAAATTTTGAACTAAATTGAGTATGCAAATTATTAACTGGATGAAAGGGGAGTGGAGCAGGGAGTCATCTTGTTTTATGAGAACACTGAAGTACAGCCTAAAATAGGAAGCTGCTATTATTCTCTCTATTAAGCGTATAATACATGAAAGGAATGAAAAGGAGGAATCATGATGTTCCTCACAATTGGGTTATTCACTTTGGGAGATACTTATTTTTATTACTTATAAATATATTCACTACATTTCAGTGACTGTTTCTGATGAAAGTTAGAGTAGAAATTTTTTTTCCACTATTGAATCTGTTTTTTTTCCTTTCTTTTTTTTTTTTTTTTTTTTTTTTTTAAAAAAAAAAAAAAAAAAAAAAAAAAAAAAAATTTTTTTTTTTTTTTTTTTTTTTTTTTTTTTTTTTTTTTTTCTCCCTAAGACTCAGTCAGATGAAATATTTCAGTGCCAGGGTTTTCTGTAAAATCTTTTTTATAACTTCTTAAATTCCATCAGGCACCATATAAATTATTGTTCCCCTTGGTAGATAAATAAAATTTTGAATAGCTTTTTTTCGTTTGGACAATTTACACACATGAACTAAATCTATACTTTCTTGCTGAGTGGACTGTGTGTTGGGAAAAGCACATTTATCTCTGTAAGTGGGGTGAAAATAATTGATTGGTTTGACTTTAGTTTTTATATCATTTTATATTTCCAAAATGACACTTCCCTAACCATTGCATTCCTGATATATGTTAACAGAAATAAATAGTTAATTTGCGTGTGAGCAGGTGACCTATATCTAGAAAGCATAGCTTTTATTCATTAGTATAAAGTTCACTCCTTATGTATATTTGCCAAGTGGAGAAAAACATAACCTTCCAGAGCCAAAAAAAAAAAAAAAAAGAAAAAAAGAAAAAAGGAAAGAAAGAAAAGAAATATTAAGACCTATAAAGACCTCTATAATAGCTACTTTTTGTTAATCAAAATCCTTGTTCAGAAATCAGAATCAGCTGGGGAAGTTATAGAAGTTCATCCTTAAACCTTGTAGCAACAACAGCGCTCTGGCACACACCATCATATGTAATAACGTGATACAGCTTCAGGATCAGCAAGATGTAAAGTATCTTTCTGGTGACAAAGGTCAGCAAGAACTATGGACCTGGAGTTAAATGCAGCCCCTGTGGCAATGGGCAGAGGGCTCATGGCTAGAGACCCCAGGTGTGGTTTCTCATTTCCCTTTTTTACAATGACATGATTCTCCCAGCAATCTGATACAGATTTACAGAGTTGCACTACATCAGAGCTGACCGAGCACTGGTACCCAAAACTCTGGCAGTGGGCAACATTTGCAGAGCAAGATAACAAAGACCTTTACAGGCTGATCAGGGCAATCAGACCCTGTTGGCACATTCAGGGCTCTGATAGATTATCCATTAGCATAGAAAATTGTGTAAAATGTAAGAGAAGACATTTCACTGCTCTTTCTCATCCTGGACTATATATGTTTCTACTGGACTGGCAAAGAATCGCCTGTGCACAGGTGATCATTGCTACTTTGTTTTTATTTCATTAGAATGATACTTTTCTATTAGAGTAGTAAAAGGACCAAAATTAGCTGCTGAGGAGTATGCTGCCACTGGCTTTGTCCTGGAACAATCAAGGCAACTCTGTTGGCCTGAAAGGATTTAAGAACTGTAAATCCATACCATTCTGGAGGGGACCTGGAGTTTAAGCCAGGATATCATGGGGGATTTGGAAAGGCATTTTACAGCTGTGGGCAACTGAGTTCAGCCCAGAGTATCTAAGTGTGACCTTCAAAACCAGATTAGTAGAAACATTTATTGGCTAGGTCACATCATTGTTATTTTAGACTAAAAAAATCAAAGGAAAAAGAAAAGCCAAAATACTCTAAACTTTGATTTTAATAAGAAAAAAAATTGCTTGGAAATAAATCTGATTGATTATTAAGGGCTAATAATATTCCTCAGGTTTCTCAGTTTCATATCAAGATGTTCTTATAAGATGACAGAAGAAAATTGCTAGCAAAAGTTGGATATGATCAACATTAAGCAGAACTGACTAAAGAATATAAAGGGTCGGGATAGCCTTAGTCTCTCAATAACTTTCCTAAGTATGTACTTCAAGACAGGATGATTTTGAAAATGAGTTTGTTGTAGTAGTTTCCAGATTGGTGTCTTTCCTTCTAACATTTTCAGTCATTGAATTTCATCAGGAATTCTGTTATTTCCTTTGAGACAAATATGCAATAAGTAGAAATAATTCCTTATTCAAGGAGGGTGATAATTTGCACTACCTTTGGATACATATTTTGTATAACAGACACTGAAAACAGAAGCAGTAACATGTTATCTGCCAGAAGTCAAAATACTGCTTATGAAATAACAAACTTTATTTAAAGAAGGCTGTCACAGAAGTCTGACTCCACAACAGCACACAACTATGACACTGTTTGGTCTCTTGTATCTCTAGAAAAGGGAGGGGGTTGCAGGGGAGGGAAAGAAAGTGCTGTTGTTTACAATCATAAAAGTGTATGTATGCCAAAAAAAAGCTAAAAAGCCTACTGAGAATCTGAACAGTATGAAAATAATGCCTTCCAAATTCTCACTGCGGAACAGGGCAATACGATAGCTTTCTAACATTTTCTGTTCATTTTTACTCACAAGAATAAGAGGTAACTAATACTGATTGCATGAACAATTAAGTAATACCCTCCTCCAAAATCAAGAACAGACTATAGAGGAATAAGTCTATTTGTTAAGCCAAAGACCAGTTCAAATACTACTCTTTCTTAATCTTTCAAAACACCCTATCTCATCTGAAATGTCTCTCTTTTCACCCAGCTGGCCTGAGGTTTCCTCTGAAATTGTTATCTACTCTTCCTCTCCTGACTATTTCTTTAACACTTTTTCATATTCATTTTTGTCCCAACTTCCTGTCCTTTGTTTTTGTGTACTTCTTCAGAACAGCAAACATGTTTTCCCCAGGTTCAGCCTTTGCAGCTTGATTTCTCTTATTCTTTGTCTCCCAAGTCCATCATAGAATCATAGAACACTTAGAGTTGGAAGGGACCTTAAAAATCATCGAGTTCCAACCCGCCTGCCCTGGGTTGGACCCCCCTACTAGACCAGGTTACTCAAAGCTCCATCCAGCCTGGTCTTGAATGTTTACAGAGATGAGGAATCCACAACTTCAACATTGTTTCTCTAATGTTTACTGGTAGCACAGAATGAGAGAAAAGCAAGAACAATCAAAGGAAGAAAATTGGTTTTCATTTTCACTTTTTTTTTTTAATTTACATAATAAGAAAACAATATGCTCATACTCATGTGTGGTATAAATAATTTTTAAAATTTATGAAACATGATAAAAAGCACATATATGAATATATATACACATGCACTTATACAGATACAGGTACATACATTTAAAAGTTTTCAAAGTATATGTACATTGTATTTATAATGGCAGAGTTGAAAATATAAACACCTGTATCTTTGTACTACTTTTTGGGTACAATACTTCCCAAGTAAAACTTTGTGTGATAAATGAGGCCATACACCCGTGCACGATGTTTAACTTATGATATAAAACTTCAAATGATACTTCATTAAATTTCAATAAATAATTTCATTTCAGTCACTTTAAAAGATTATCTCTTAGACTTCCTAGTATAAGAACACTTACAGGCACTTCAAGGACAAAGTAAGGTATCAGATTGAATTATCTTTAGGTAAACTTTTTTTATGATAAGTAACTTCATGTAAGTAATTACATGCCACTAAGTTTCATGGGTACATTTTCCATGTTTGATAAATGAAGCACTTCAGATTTAAACATCAAAAGATGTCTACATCTCCCCTGAAGCACTAAGCCCTGGAGGCAAAAATATGCATTTTTCTTGTCTCCTGATTTCCCTTCTGGTATTTTTGCAGTTTATCTTTAGTTACCTTTACAAATATAGCCCCACATTTAGCTCAATGTGCTTCCAGTAGCAGAAGGAAATGGAGCAGGTTGTCTTATTAGAAACTAGGATGCACATACTATGACTTGATGGGAGCTACAGTAGTAGTCTTAGCTTATTTTTATTTTCTAATGGAAGTTATTAATTCCATTAAAATATCACATGTCCATGGAGAAGCAGGGAGGAGGGGGAGGGAAGTGATGCTGTGTACATGATGAGATTGTATATGCAGTGTTATTGCAAGGCTAATAATTCCCATATTTTCTACTTCTTCAGACCCCTCTCTATTTTTTTCCAGCCACTAAAAAATAGAAAATGATTTATTGACTCTTACCTATTTTCTTTAATATAGTAATGGAACCCTTGATCAAAATGGTCAAGAAATTCCAAAAATAGACAGATTGAGGCAGTAAATGGTAACATGTCATGTTGCATGCAGATAATATGTTTCTGCTATTGATAGCAAAGTCAATTGTTAACCTAGTCAGAACAGTATATTCAATATGAATTCTGATTGCCCTGAAGATCAATATAGACGAATCTATAGCCAAGGTGACAGCGATGTGAAATATTAAATCTAGGTGGTTTGCAATTTTAGATTTTAAATGAAATATATGAAAAAACAATTGTAAATACACAACAGCTTTTTCTTTTGCTTAATTTGATGAAGTTCCACTGCTCAGCCTCACCTCTTCTTCTGCTTTCAAGAACAGGTACAAAAAGAGAAAGCACTGAAAATAGAATGACACAAAATCAAGTTTCTTGCAGTTTCTAGTGCAGGAAAGATTGATGCAGTTTGCAAAGTCACCTTCGCATGATTTTTATATTTGTTATGGTTGCCGTGTCTTGTCTGCTTCTCAAAAATTGTTGAAAATTATTAAAGATCATATCTGAGAAAAAGAAAGTGGTCTCTGTTCACTGTTAGATAAGGTTAGAGATGGGCTGTCCCTTTTTAAGCGATCTCACTGGGCATTTGTGCCTCAGGGCATAACATGTCACCTTCATACCTATATATATCACTCTGTGCTTATAATACACATTTTGAATTCCAAATGGATTGTCAGTCTCTGTAAAGGAAGTAAAGGTGCATTTAGTAGATAGTGAAAAATTTTATTTATTCTAACAGATGAGAAAAGTAGAATGGACTAATGCAGAAAGGAAAGTAGAGCTTTTTACCAATTGCAGATCATATTTGGTCCTTTGTGCAAGGGTTAAATTTGCTTCTCTAATAAAGGTGTGGAAGAATACATCTGTTTAACATCTTTATTGATGATCTTGATAAGGACATAGGGTGTATCATCAGCAAGTTCACAGATGACACCAAGTTAAGCAGGGGTGTTGATTCCCAGGAGGATAGGGAAGCCCTACAGAGGGACCTAGATAGATTGGATCACTGGGCCAAGATCAGTGGCATGAGTTTCAACAAGGGCAAGTGCCAGGTTCTGCACTTGGGCCACAATAACCCCATGCAGCGCTACAGGCTCGGGGAAGTGTAGCTGGAAAGCTGCCTGGAGGAAAGAGACCTGGGGGTTCTAATAGACAAACAGCCAGCAGTGTGCCCAGGTGGCCAAGAAAGCCAATGGCATTCTGGCTTGTATTAGAAATAGCGTGACCAGCAGAAGTAGGGAGGTGATTGTCCACCTGTACTCAGCACTGGTGAGGCCACACCTGGAGTATTGTGTCCAGTTTTGGTCACCTCAATACAAGATAGATATCGAGGTGCTGGAGCGAGTGCAGAGGAGGGCAACGAAACTAGTGAAGGGCCTGGAGCATCAGTCTTCTGAAGAGCAGTTGAAGGAGATGGGACTGTTTAGTTTGAGGAAGAGGAGGCTGAGGGGAGACCTCATCTCTCTCTACAACTACTTGAAAGGACACTGTAGAGAGGCTGGTGCTGGTCTCTTCTCACAGGTAATTAGTGACAGAATGAGAGGGAACGGCTTCAAGCTTCAACAGGGTAGGTTTAGACTGAACATTAGGAAAGAATTTTTCACAGAAAGAGTGGTCAGGCATTGGAATAGGCTGCCCAGGGAGGTGGTTGAGTCACCATCCCTGGACGTATTTAAGAGTCATATAGATGTGGTGTTGGGGGATATGGTGTAGGGGAGAACTTTGTAGAGTAGGGTAGATGGTTGGACTCAATGATCCCAAGGGTCTTTTCCAACCTAAATGATTCTATGATTCTATGATTCTAATATTATTTGTTTAAATGTACTCAAATGTCAAAATGGAAAATTTATGGCTGGTAGAAGCCTAGCTAGTGGTTTGCTTGGCAAATCTATCTAAGAAATGTCTCGAACTAATGGTAAATATGGTTTTTCTGAGTGAGAAAGAACTGAGCTCTAAAATTATGTTTTCTCCTTCACAAAGGCTTCTACACTCACCAGCCCAAGAGAGAGATCCTTACCTGTGGTACTGACTGGTACACATTTTTCAGGACAACCCCTTTTTAGGATTAATTATATGCATGCTGGTGCAAGCCACTTTTCTGTGGATCTCTACGGGGTACCTTGTAGTGTCACCATGAACTGTGCCACTGTGCGTCTGAAATAATGTACATGTTGGAACTGGTGGGTGTGAGCAAATGTGTTGTTTACCTTGAATGTATTGACATGGAGGACTGTGGAGGTGAAAACAGCAAAACCCAATGTATTAACCCTTTTCAGATGGGTCTTTGGTTGATCTTTGCTTTCAATCTTGGTCTTGTCTTGAAGCTTAACAGCTAAAACCATCAAAAACGGTATTAGAGAAAAATGTAGTATCAGCAATCAAGGGTCTAATGACATGTGTTCCAGGACATTCAAATCTACTTGTGAGAAGTTTTTCATTTGACAGTGATTGAAATTACATGAAGATTGTACTGCAAGCAAGAAAATAATGTGGGTTGGTTAGGCTTTTTTTCCATGCTAACACATGTAAACATATCCTTGGTGGTACAAGGGCACGCAGATGTGTTTAAGAGTACAAGGCCTACTGGAATAATGTTGGAAGACTGAAAAGGGCAAAGGGACCCAAGCCTGTTTCAATCTGGTTCGTATTATGCTTTTGAAGTGAGCTACTGCCAGAAGAGCACTTCAGTTTTCACAGAATCAGTGAGGTCAGAAGGGACTGCTGCAATTCACTTAGTTTGTTCCTCCCTGCTCAGAGAAGAACCATCTAGACCAGGCTGTTGAGTGCAATGGCAAGGCCACTTTTGTATATCTTCAAGGAGAGAGATGCCACATCTCTGCTTAACCTCTTCCAACGTTCATTCGCTGTCATAGTAAAAAAGTGTTTTCTCATGTTCAAATGGAATTCCTTGTATTTCCATTTCTGCCCACTGCCTCTTGTCTTTTCACTGGGCACCACTGAGAAAAGTCAGGCTCCTTCTGCTTCATCCCACCTGACCCCCCCCACCTCACCCGCCCTGCATCAGGCGTTTTTGTACACATTGATAAAATTTCCCTTAGCCTTCTCTTTTTCAGGCTTAACAGTTCCAGCAATCCAAGTCCTCTATGTCAGAAGTTCCAATCCCTTAATCATCTTTGTATCCTTCTGCTGGAATCACTACAGAATGTTTCATGTCTTTCTTCTAATGGGAAGCCTAGTATTTGATGTAAGACTCCAGATGTGGTCTCGCCAGGGCAGAGCAGAGGGGAAAGATCACCTCCTACCTGCTGGCAATGCTCCTAATGCCACCCAGGGTGCTGTTGGCCTTTGCTGCACGGCTGTATTGCTTGTTCATGCTCACTTTCTTGTCCACCAGAAAACCCATGCCTGCTGTGCAGACCTGCTTTCTCGCTGGTCAGCCCAAGTGTATATTGGTGCATGAAATTTTTCCTCCCCAGGTAAAGGACTTTTAATTTCCCTAATTTGAACTTCAGCCTCTGAGCCTATTTCTCCGGCCTATCAAGTTTCCTCTGAAGGGCAACACAAACATCAGGTGTATCAGCCACTCCTCCCAGTTTTCTATGATCTTTGAATTTACTGAGGGTGCACTAGGACTCATTACCCAGGTTATGAATGAAGACGTTAAACCACACTGGCACCCCATTGGCCACGATATTGATCCCTGGGGTACACTACTGGTGACAGGCTCCAAGTAGACTTTGAGACACTGATCACGACTGTCTGAGTGTAGCAATTGAACCAGTTTCCAATACACTTCACGATCCTAGTCCTTACTTCATCAGTTTCTCTCTGAAGATGTAATGGCAGTGTTAAAAGCATTACTGAAGTCAAGATAAACATTCACTGCTCTCCCCTCATCCACCAAGCCAATCACCTCATTGTAGGTTTTTGGGTTGGTTAAGCATAATTTCCTCTTCACAAATACCTACTAAATCACCTTCTTTCCCTTCCCATGCTTGGCAATGTTTTCTAGGTTTATTTTCTTCATCAACTCTCCACAGAATGAGGTCCTCTGGACCTTCTTTCTTGCCTATCTTGAAGATAGGAGTTACCTTTTCTTTCTTACAGTCTTCCAGTCATTATTCCTCCTCCGGTCATCGTGGTCTTTCAAAGATGGTCAAGGATGGCCTTGCAAAAGCATCAGTCATCTCCCTTAACAATTCTGGATACATCCCATCAGGGTCCATGCATTTGTATATATTCAGGTTGTTTAAATGTCTTCTAACCTGCTCCTCCTTGCAGAGGCATAAGTCTTTCTTACTCTTGATTTTGCCTCTGGTCTCAGGGCCCTGTGGTACCTGAAGCTAGCTACCTTTGCTGTTAAAAACTGATGTAAAAAAGGCATTGAGTAACTCATCTATTTCCACGTCCTTTGTCACCATATCCACTACGCCATTCAGTAGTGGGCTCCTTTTTTCTTTCATCTTTCTTTAGTTGCTGCTGTACTCATGTAATCCTTTCTGCTGTTCTTCATATCCCTTGTCAGACAGAATACCAGATGGGCTTTGGCTTTCCTAAGATGCTGCATGCTTCAACAGTGTCTCCATGTTCCTATCAGGACAGCTGTTTCTACTTCCACCTCCTGTGTGCTTCCATTTCAAGTCTGAACTTTGTTAGGAGCTCGTTGTTCATCCATACAGGTCTCCTGTCATCTTTGCTTTATTTTTTCCTCATCAGTAGGGCCATCTTTGAGCCTGGGGGAATTGTTCTTGAGACTCACCCAGCTTCACTATAAACCTGTTCTGTCCTTTTTCCTGTGGAAGTCTTACAAGGCAATCCCTGAAGAAACCAAAGTCTGTCTTAAACTGACCATTTATTGATTTTAAGCACAAAGTGCTTAAAATTACAGAATAATTGGGAAATATTTTCCTATTCTATAGGTTCCAATTTAAAAAAAATGGGAAATGAATCATTATTGTTCTTCATGATAATTTTTACAGACTGCATTCTGACAGGAAATGTAAGGACAGACAATTTTTACCTGACAAAAAAAGCCCCTATCACTTTCTTATTTGTACAAATAAAACAAATATATAGTAAGAGGAGAAACAAAAGGACACAATCACCTAACCAAGCTCCTCAGTTAAACCAGTGTTGAAGAATGGAAATAGTATCTTAATAGCTTCTGTGTCAAATTGAGATTTCTTGTCTATGAAATAGTTCCTTTAAACACAAAATCAAGTTTAAAATAAAAAAAAAAACACCTGTCTAAATTTATTTTTTGATAATAATAATAAAAAAAAGAAATACCACTTACCCGGTAAGATTTAGCCACTAAAGTCAGATTTTAAAGGTATTTATGGAGCTGAAGTTATAATTAGAGATAAAATAAATTTGAAAAAAAACCTATATGAGCTCAAAATACTTTTAAAAATCTATCTGTAAAGTTGGTAGCCTATTGACATTTATCTATACCTTTAATTTTAAAGACGGAAGTGGCATTACAGCAATGCACAGAATGTATTTAAAGATATTTTGCTGTTTTTCATCTGAACTGATATTAACTGCAAACATATTTAAAAGAAAACTCATTAAAAGTTCCTTTCATCTTTTAAGATCCTATTTTGAATAATGGAAAGCTTTTTCTCATATAACTGAGGTTCAGGGAAACAAATTAAAAATATGGAAATGAATTTGAGTGAAAAGCTTTACTCAATAAAGTAAAAAATAGTATATTTTTTACTATGTAAGACATTGTGAATGAAGTAAATTAAGAAATAATTTTCACTTCAGAAGCAAATACTTACTCGAGCACCCTATCAGTTATAGTTGTTACTGACTTGAGATACAAAGCCACTGTTTATTAGAATATAAGGAAAATTTTAAATAGAATTGTTCATCTGTACTGAATGATTCCTTCACTAGTAGGAGTGCTGATTGTTTAATAATAACTCTTAGAATAAGAATTCATTCAGGGACTAAAAATACAACATGACAAGTAGATGAATTTATAACAAATCTGGATCCAGACTGTAGGATTTTTATACTTACTTATGATACATACTACAAGCTTATTTATACACACACACACATGCATACGTACAATATTAAATCAAAACAATTAACTTCAAACATACTTTGGAAAATATTAAAAAATCAATAAAAATGTGCCCATCCTTCTTTTTTTCCCCCATTTTTGATAGCTTTTTCTACCCACTTTTTTACTGAAGACATCAGAACATACAGTTGCTGTGTCTGCATTTATACATCTTCCTTTTTCCAATATAATAGTATAGCACTCAGTGCAGAAAACACAAATGGCTGCCTGCTTGTTTAGGTCCTGTTGGAGTTTAAATAGTTTTCCCTCATTTAAATGTTTATTAAGAAGATTTATCCACTCCATCTCAAGCTTTAGATTCAAATAAAGAGGACTCAATCTCCTAATATTTAGAATACTTAGTGAGGGTGAAGAAGATGTTTCCAAGTTTTACCTTTTCTGAGAGTTTTGTTGGGACTATTACACTTTTAAAATAAAATTTAATCCTGCCTACTTCAGTGAAGCCTGCCAGATGTCAGCTGCATACTCAAAGTAATTCTGGCAGAATGGAGACTGGATAGCGTTTCCTACAAGAGTGTCATTAATTCTAGACTATCAACTAGTTAGAGTTTGTTGTTGAAAAAAAAATTTCATATAATATTTCCAGGTACAGTTTGAGGTCTGATTTTATTTTCTTCATAAAGGTTATTGATTTATTCTTTTAATTTCTTACTTTCAGAGAAGAACTATTGTTTCATTGTCTTTTTTGTCCTTAAATGCTGCTAAATCTGATCCTGGAAGCAACATAACATATAACATATTTTTATTTACTTATTCTTCTTTTTAACCTTCTAACCCTATTCACAGCATGGAAAATTTAATTCAGGAAAGTGCACATAAAGATGGCACATACTCACAGGCAGTAAATGGATTAAAAGGCCAGGCCTGTGAGTCTTTAGATATCTGTTAGTTTATAAATGTAAGTCTGCTAAACATCCAACCTATTTTACTGTATTTTGAATTTTTACATATATAGAATGGTGCTGTGAATGTGAAGCTGAGAACATTAATCACTTGTGCTGCAAAATATATGTACTCTGACTTTTGTTATAAAGATCCACTCAGCCTTGTATGTCTTTCCTGACTCTGTTAGAAAAACTGGAAGTAGATTAATGCTGACTTAGCTGTGATAAATCAGTTAGCTCTATTGCTAAGAGAAATTGACAGTGGTATAAACAGCCTTTACAACTCTACATATCCTCCAGACCCTGTCCAATAAATATACCCCCAGTAAAAATATGTGTATTTGTTTTTTGATTGCCTACTTAAAAATTGTTTTTTTATCTGCTTCAATGAGTGACTTTGGAGCAAAAACTGTGGATTATTTTACACATTATTTATTTATTTATTTATTTAGAGACATACAATTTTAAAGTAAGTGATATAAAAGTGTCTGTACTGTGCTCCAGGCACTTTAAGAAAATATTGAAAAGGTTGGTTGTAAGCACAAGTCCTGAAACTGCTCCTACTCTGGAAAAGCATTTTTCAAGCAACATTAGAGGATTATATGGAAAGAGATACAGAAAAAGAGATTTTTACTTTTCTTGGACAATGGCTTTTTTCTTTTTTTGTTAATAAGAGAATTTTCTCTTTACTTCAAATTGCAAATACTATGAAGGGAAGGGAAGGGAAGGGAAGGGAAGGGAAGGGAAGGGAAGGGAAGGGAAGGGAAGGGGAAAAGCTGATGGAAATTTAGTAACATGAAACGCAGTAACATGGATAAACATTAGGTTTTGAAGAGTTTCCAACTCATGTATTTTTTTGCAATTTTTAGTATAACAATACATCTCACATCATTCCAATATTCTCATTCTGATGAACTCTTCTATCTAGCTAAGACCCAATGCAACTTCTTAACTTCAAAGCACTCAGAGGGATAAGAACAGGTCATCTCAGGAGCCTCTTTGGCAGCTGAAACTGACTGTGCAATGTGTGCAGCTAATATTTGTGTGAAAGTCACTCATTTACTTATTCATGTCTAATAAAGTCATCCAAAGCAAAGTGCAGATCAGAAAGATTCTGATCTTGTCTGTTCTTACCCAATCAATTTGCATCATTATAATACTTTCTTTTAAATGGCATTGATTTAAATGTGTCCTATATCATCATGCTTCAATCTAAACAAGTAATATAACAAAATTTTGTTCTGCTGTACTCCAGTTATGTCAAGAACACACAGGGAAGTGTCAGGAAAACACCTGACAATGTATTTTAACTCTTTTTTGTTTTCATTTCACCATGTATAGAGTTTCTATGAATTCATTTTTATTTTTCTTGCTTGCTATTAAAAATCAGATTCTGTTTGGCTTCAATGGGAATTGCCTGCCAGTTGAAATTTTATGCTTTTTTTTCTCTTTTCAGATAAAGAATAAGATAACCTATTTTAAAACTAAATATCAAGATTCAATAAATTATCTAAGTGCTCAAAACAAAGAAACAAGAAATTCTTTCTCTCTGTTGACCTGTACTTTCATTAAATTATGTATTATTTATGTGTAGGAGATGAGGTCTTTTCCCTGGTGGATTAATTAGTGCAAATGGCTGTTTTTGTAAACTATGATTTTTTATTATTATTTTAGATCAAGCAATGCCTTATTTAATGTTGCATTTTTTACTGAGTACAAGGTTTTCATAAGAAAAATGGACAAAAGCAATGTAAATCATACATAATTTCAAGAGCTTTGAGGATTTCTTATACTTTCAAAAACTGTATTATATTTTGTGCAGAAACCCATTTATTCAGGTTAAGGAATGGTTTAGAAATACAGTGAAGTTCTTTATTAGATGACTGAACTGACTCAGTCCAAAGGTCTATAATCAGGTGCTTGCAAAATATTAGTTGCTTATTAAATTAAATGAGATATTATTTATATTTCTTTCAATGGATTCCCCTCTACTCTGTGCTCGTGAGACCGCACCTGAAGTACTGTGTCCAGCTTTGGAATCCTCAACACAGGAAGGACATGGATCTGTTGGAACAGATCCAACGGAGGGCCACAAAGATGATCAGAGGGATGGAGCACCTCTCCTATGAGGACAGGCTGAGAGAGCTGGGGTTGTTCAGCTTGGAGAAGAGCAGGCTCCAGGGAGCCCTTATAGCAGCCTTTCAATATCTGAAGGGACCCTACAGGAGAGTCGGAGAGGGACTCTTTGTCAGGAAGTGTAGTGATAGGACAAGGGGCCACAGTTTTAAACTGGAAGCGGGGAGATTTAGATTAGATACTAGAAAGAAATTCTTTACAGTGAGGGTGGTGAGACACTGGAACAGGTTGCCCAGGGAAGTCGTGGATGTCCCATCCCTGGAAGTGTTCAAGGCCAGGCTGGATAGGGCTTAGAGCAACCTGGTCTAGTGGGAGGTGTCCCTGCCCATGGCAGGGGGGTTGGAACTAGATGATCTTTCAAACCCAAACCATTCTATGATTCTATGATAAGTTGTATATTTACAATAAAGAGGAAGGTTTTTGACTTATGGTGTATTACTTTGTCGAGCATTAGGTTTGCCTGGCCATTAAATAATGACAGATGATCTCTATTAGCCCCTCTTTCTTCCCAAAAGGGAGAGAAAAATGGGAAGGAATAGAGAATAAGGGAGAGAAACTTATGTGTTGAAAAAAATTCCTGAAGCAGCTTTAATGAAATATTAACAATGAAAAGAAAAAATATTAATAAAAAGTTCAAATACATACTGATATAAACAAAACCAAAATTGAGGTTGCAGGATGATGATCAAGTCACTGGCAGGCACTACAAAATCTCAGACCGGACTCAGTGGCAGATGGGAAATAGATTGAGGAACACACGGATTGGAGTCAAAGGCAGAAGAACAGACAGATTTCTCCTTGGATGCCAGCCATTGAAGAAAAGAACTTGGCACTTTTGATCCCTCAGCTTTTATAGTAAGCATGATACAGATGGGATGGAATTCCCTCTTGTCAATTTTGGGTCACCTGTCCTGTCCGCTTCTCCCCACAGGTGCGACCCCTTTACATCCTTCTGCTTCTGACCCTCCAATGTGGCACTTAACTTTGTTAAGTTACCTGAGCTTGGTTGTTACAGCAATAAGTATAAGCAAGAGCTTCTCTACCATTCCTTAGTATTAACTATAAACATCAAGCCTCATCATTGCCAGAAAATCATTGTCTGAAAAACATACCATGAATTTCAGAGAATACAGTCAATTAAAAGAGGCTTAACGGAAAAGTAAAATTACTAAAAAGAAAATTGGTTCTGTTCTACCTTTCCATTCTACCTCAAATCAGGACAAACTTGTTTACCATAACTTGCTTACTAATAGTAGCTAAATTTTCCGGAGCCTTAGGCCTCAAGCTGTAAGCTTTCACCTGGATATGTTGAACCGCAGAGCCAGTTCAACCAGAAGAAAGCTACAATCATCAGCAGATACTGCAGCCTTAGAAATATAAAAAAAAAGAGCTCGCCTAAAAGGACCAAACGAAAAATGGGAAGAGCCCAAGCCCTAATATTAGTCTTGGGCCCAACTGTTGCATGAGGTAAAGGTTTAATTGCCCAGGGATTACTTTGTTCAGGGTCCCTCTTTGAAGGCAGCCAGCTGGAGCTGTAGCACTATTAATAAAAAGTATACTTTGATAGAGGAATCCTTTTTCTAGATTGAGGGGAAACCTGGAGCTGAACCTTGTTATGGTGGCTGGTATGCATAATTTCCATAACACATATAAAGCAGAAAAATAATCCATAATATCATTCATTAAAAAACCACTAATATGTTTGTGGTCTAATTTGGTATACTTCTACATACACTTTTGGAGTAGCTGGAATGTATATGTACATGTTAATTTTAATGTATTGTCTAATATGAGTTATTTTTCTGTACGAAATAGAAAGGAGCAGACACCTTGCTTTTTGATATATGTAGACATGATAAACATGAAATATAGTTGTGTCTACAGTAAATTCACTTCAGCATGTGGATGAGAATAGAGATCATTACACTTCGAGAAAACAATCCATACCCTATCCCTCTTCTACAAGAACACAGTTCTCATTCTCTTTACTGCCCTCCTTTCAAAGTCAGAATTCAAAAACAATAAATGTTTATTAGCAAGACGCTCCTCCCGGGCACTGGTTTTCCTCCGCTGCCTTTTTCTTTATTTTTGTAGTAGGATGTTTCCCTTCAGGCTTCTGAAAACAGGAATGCTATTTCATATTTTTAAAGTTAATTCCTCTCTTATGCTCACTGTTCTCATCATTCTCTTATGCCTTTGATGTCATTTAAACCTGTGTAAACTGAATAACATGAAATTTCTTTCAAAGCAAAAGAATAAAATAAAGATAGTGCAGAGTTTACTTTGGCTCGATGGTTACCTTTTCCCTCTTGTTTATAGAAAGTTTCATCAATGTAGTAAAATAATTTTGAATCCATTAAATATGAAAGGATTCAGGAAGATATTCTTGGAAATACATTAATGGAAATGAGTCTATTTCTGGCATAGGCCTTCACCAGTTCTAAATTTAGAAAATGTTCAGGGAATTTTCTCTATCTCTTCTCACACAGGCAGTTAGTATACAAACAGATCGACTGACTTCAATGAGTCTCCTTAGTCAAATAATGCTTGCAGTACAATTAATTATGTACTAATGTATTAATTAAAAGAGGGACAGCATTGGTTTTTTTAGCTTTGAGGCCAAGAGAAATGGTTTGGCTCCAGTCACATGATATAAGATTGCTTCTGGGTCTTCTCTGGTTCTCATATGACATCCCTGTATATACATACACATACATATGCACACATATATATATTATTTTCCAGTTTGAAATGTCTGAAATGTCTTAAGATCTGTGTGGGATCTTGACAGACTGATATTTCATAGCATGAAACAAAAGCTATGGCTTGGGATGGAGTGAAAGCATGTAAAGATGCCTGGAAGCTCCCTCCAGAGCAGTGATCATGAATTCCCACCTCCTAGCCAACCCCAATTTATATACTGACCATGATGTCTATGGTATGGAATATATCATTCACCATTCTGTTGTTCTGTCTATGCTCCTCAGCTTTTAGAGGAAGCTGAAAGATATCCTTGAATACTATATATATCACCTAACAACAACTGAAAAATATACATTATTGACATTCGTTTCATACCAAATTCGAAACATAGCAGCCACTAGAAATAAAATTAACACTGTCTCAGATGAAACCAGAACAGGTGGTATAATTTTGGAAGGCTGGGAAGTCAAAAACAGACCAATTTTGTCTGCACTACCTATTGGGACCATTTCTTGGTATATGCTGTCCCATGAACCATGTTCAGTTATTTTCTGGCTGCTTGAAGATACGGGTGAACTTGTGCCAGAGAATGTTTTACCAAGCTGTATGGACAATCAGTAGTCCAGTGACAGAGTCCACTTTTGGCCTCGTTTATATAACAATATGAATATGTCATTTACTACTAATTCATCCATTTTGTGTGTGTGTTGTACTCTGCGACTCCCAACAGGTTAGTTTAATATAAGGTGTACAGTTCTATTGATTATTGTAAAGTAGAATATTTTCATCATTCTATCATTTGCTCTTGATGTTATTTTGAAAGCGTAGCCTATTCTTGCAATTTTCCTGTGTACTGGTAAAATACATCAATAATGACCTCAAAAATACGTGACACAAAATAGACTACTGTATTTAAAAGCACTTTTGAATGATTTTTTGCACTAAAGGGGGTAGTGTACTTGGAAAGTAAAAAAACCCATAATTTTGTTAGAAATATCTACTTGCATTCCCCTACTGAATGGAAGAAAAAGAAACATTAAGAACATTATTGATTCACTTAAGGGTTACTTTGTTGAGTAACAGCCAAAACTGGTGAAACTTTCAGATAAAAAAAGGCAAAGCAGCTTAGAGGCACTCTAAGGGAAATTCCTTTTTTTATCCTCAGAGTATTTCTACTGAGATCAATGACCTGAAGACATTCAAGGACCGGCTGGATAGGGCTTTGAGCAGCCTGCTCTAGTGGGAGGTGTCCCTGCCCATGGCAGGAGGGTTGGAACCTGATGATCTTTAATGTCCCTTCCAATGTGAACCATTCTATGATTCTATGATTCTATACTTCTGAGAAATAATTCTGAATAACCTCCTTGGCATAAATTTGCTGCAATTCCATCCTTTTCTTAGGGACATGATGATTTTCTGTCTGATGTCAGTGTAATCTTTTGCTATGTAGATAAGATCATAATTTGGTTTATTTATTCAGTGAGATTGTTTATATACTAGGCTCTTTAAAAGCCCCAAAATCTAAAACTATAGTCTGATTTTCAGAAGTATTAGCTTTAGAAGGTGTTGTTCATCTACCAATTTTTTAATTATTAGTATTTCAAAAGTGGACTTTGTGTCTCATTCTAATTAGAATGATACAACTTTCTGATCCTGTAAGATTTATAATACAGATACTACAGAAATAAGTAAGAGTAATCTCTGTACAGAGGGAAAGGTTCAAACTATATTTTATGCATTGCCCTCTTTTCCCCTGCAGTTCAGTTCAACATGTTATTCTTATTGTGCTTATATTTTTTCATCAAGACCAGTATCTCTTGTTCTAGAAAAGTGAAAACATACATGGACAAAAATAGGTATTTGCTCTAAGATCTTACTCCATTCATGTGATAAATTGGCAATGATCTACAGTGCCTTGTCCAGACAGGTGCTCATGGCTTACTTCTGGTTTTGTGTGAGTTTTGGGGGGATTTTGTTATGGTTTTTGTTTTGTTGTTTTTGTTTGTTTGTTTTCTTGGGGTTTTTTTCCTGTATGTTTTTTGAGGGGATTTTGTCTTCGTTTTTTAAGATAGTTTTTACTTCTTTCTGAGGTTAAAGCAAAAGGTTTGTTCAATAGCTTGGGTTTTTTTAAATAAAAATAGAAAAAGCAGCTCTAAAATAAATTATGTGTTAATAATTATATGTTAACAGCAAGAGAAAGGTTAGGGATAATGTGGGCCCACTGATGGATGAGGTGGGCACCCTAGTAGTGGAAGACACAGAGAAAGCAGAGCTGCTGAATGCCTTCTTTTCCTCAGTCTTCACTGTTAGGACTGCCCCTCATGAATCTGTGACCTTGGAGGCAAGGGGGACGGTATGGAGAGAGGAAATTTTTCCTCAAGTAGATGAGGACCAGGTTCGGGCCCACTTGGCCAAACTGGACATTCATAAGTCCATGGGCCCTGATGGGTTGCACCCACGAGTGCTGAGGGAGCTGGCAGACGTTATTGCTGGACCACTCTCGATCATCTTTGAGAAGTCGTGGAGAACAGGAGAGGTGCCTGAGGACTGGAGGAAGGCCAACATCACTCCAGTCTTCAAAAAGGGCAAGAAGGAGGACCCTGGGAACTACAGACCAGTTAGTCTCACCTCTGTCCCTGGGAAGGTGATGGAGAGACTCATACTAGATGTCATCTCCAAACAAGTTGAAGAGTGGGGGGTTATTGGAAGTGGGCAACACGGGTTTACCAAGGGTAAATCATGTATGACCAATCTGATAGCCTTCTATGATGCCATAACCGGTTGGTTGGATGAGGGGAGGGCAGCAGATGTCATCTACCTTGACTTCAGCAAGGCTTTTGACACTGTCTCCCATAACATCCTCATTGGGAAACTGAGGCAGTATGGGCTGGATGAGGGGACAGTGAGGTGGATTGAGAACTGGCTGTGTGACAGGACCCAAAGGGTAATTATTAATGGAGCAGGTTCAAGTTGGAAGCCTGTAACCAGTGGAGTCCCCCAGGGGTCAATACTTGGACCCGTGCTGTTTAATATATTCATCAGTGACCTGGACGAGGGGACAGAGTGTATCCTCAGCAAGTTTGCTGATGATACCAAACTGGGAGGAGTGGCTGACACCCCGGAGGGCTGTGCTGCCATCCAGCGAGACTTGGACAGGCTGGAGGGCTGGGCAAAGAAGAACCTCATGAGGTTCAACAGGGAAAAGTGTAGGGTCCTGCACCTGGGGAAGAAGAATGTCAGGCACCAATACAGGTTAGGGGTGGACCCGCTAGAGGCAACTACTGAAGAGAAAGATCTAGGGGTCCTGGTGGACAGTAAAATGGCAATGAGTAAACAGTGTGCTCTTGCGGCCAGGAAGGCCAATGGTATCTTGGGTTGTATAGGGAAGAGTGTAGCCAGCAGGTCAAGGGAAGTCATTCTCCCCCTCTACTCTGCACTGGTGAGGCCACAACTGGAGTACTGTGTCCAGTTCTGGGCTCCCCAGTTCAAGAGGGACAGGGAACTACTAGAAAGAGTCCAGCGTAGGGCTACAAAGATGATTCAAGGATTGGAGCATCTCCCTTATGAGGAGAGACTGAGAGAGCTGGGACTCTTTAGTCTGGAGAAGAGAAGGCTGAGGGGAGACCTTATCAACGCCTACAAGTATCTCAAGGGAGGGTTGAAGGAGGAGGGAGCCAGACTCTTTTCAGTGGTTCCCACCGAGAGGACGAGGGGCAACGGGCACAAGTTGGAACATAAGAGGTTCCACTCAAATATGAGGAGAAACTTCTTCACGGTGAGGGTGACGGAACCCTGGAACAGGCTGCCCAGGGAGGTTGTGGAGTCCCCTTCTTTGGAGATTTTCAAAACCCGCCTGGATGCAGTCCTGAGTAACATGCTATAGCTCTAGGCAATCCTGCTTCAGCAGGGGAGTTGGACTAGATGATCTCTATGGTCCCTTCCAACTCTAGAAATTCAGTGAAATTCAGTGAAATTCAGTGAAAAACCCCCACAAATTTAAACAACCCCAAACCCAAGTAAATTATTTTGCAGAAAAGGAAAATAATAATACAGTTTGGCCACATAGAAGGGGTCATCACAGCTGGTTGTAGGCATCTTTACCCTGCTATAAACCCCAAAATACTGAGTCACTGGCCTTTAAAAAAATCTGCTTCACTAAATGGAGGAGAGACTATATTAACTTATCACATCTACACCATGACTAGGTGGACTGGACTTTATGTTACCTTGAGGATAAACCCGCAAAATAATTTACTTCCAAACTGATGTCTATGTCAGAGAGTCAAGGTCCTAAGTCCACTACTGAACCTTTCATGCAGTAGTAAATCAAAGAACATGTGAAAAGAGGATTAGCCATAGACAGCCAGCCAGCCAACATAAATACTGAGGTGAGGAGTATTTCTTCAGGGAGAGAGCCCTGGTTCCAATCTAGGGCTTATAACTGAGATTGCCTCTTGGAGTAAATGTTTTCTCTACTTCATCTGGGGAAAAAAAAAAAAAACACCAAACCACCAAAAAAACCCCGCAATGAACTCTCACTCTTTTAAAATGGTATGATACAACTTTTTTTTTTTAAACTTATTTTTTTCCCAGAAAAATAAATACAGTGTTTCTGAAACATTCCAAATGGAATAGGGATTTTTTTTTCTCTCTTAATGTGTTTTCACAGCTCTTACCTTGTATGGAAATAGCATAAAAAAAACAGACTGCTGGTTGGACTGAATCAGGTGAATAAAGATAAGGATGGAGGAAAAGATTTGAATCTGAAAGTGACACTGGCAAGACTCTGAGAACCAAACCGTCTGTTAAAGCCAGGAGGATTTGTAAAGACGTGATTCTCCTTGACAAATGCATCTCGAAATGTGAGGTACTGGGCAGACAAACAGATCTTTTATATTTCATGTTAGTGTAAATTAAGAATTGATTTTCCTTCCCTTGTCTTTTCTAAGCATCTCTATGCTGTCTTTATCAGATGCTGTAAATAAACACTTTATTTGTGTTTTACTATAACCTTGTAAGTTAAAGGTAGTTTCAAAAAAACTACCTAGGGTGTGCCTTACCAAAGTGGCACTGATCCATGTAACTAGGTCACTGCAGCATTTGTACACAGAGCCTGGCACTCCTACAATTTCCACAAGGAGGCTAAAGGATAACAAAGTATACATCCACTAAAGCTTCATAAATCAATTTGAGAGCTAGTGTTACAGGGGTCAGGAGAGAAAGCGTCTTCAGTGATAAGTGATAACCAGAAAAAATCACTCACAACACTGTAAGTTTGTGGGGAATATTACTGAAACGAAGGATCCCAAAGGAGAATGCAAAAAATAGAACACTTTATTTTGATAGTGCTGCAAAACTTCAAATGGCTTCTCTTTCAAGGTCACAAAACAGAACCCTTAATAAATTTGTCCTTTCTATTGAAGCTACTAGATAATATGGTTGATAATCAAGGCTGAGGAAAAAAAAAAAGTATTAAAATACATAAATCTCAATCTATGACAAATAGTAAAAATATGCAGTTCATTCATAGTTGTTGTATAGATCAAGCATATAATGTTCAGTTATCCAGGCAGCACAGGGGATGGTTGTTGTTATGTATAATCTTTACTACAGCACATTTTATCAGGTTGAATCCTCAGGAAATAAGGAAGGACAAGGAGCTTGCTGTTTCAACAGCAAAAATTGAACATGATTTGATGAGGACTTTTTGGACCAGAGGGTAAGGACAGATGGGTGAAGAAAGACAGTAATCAGGGACTCTGCAGCCAAAAAACAGAGCAGAAGAGAAAGAGGAAATTTGTATGCAAAGGGGTGGAAGTAATACTTTCAAACTATAGAAATGCAGTGGGAAGGAAAAAGACTTTTCTCCGAGCCCTTTTTTGTCTTCCTCATGCAGCAGTTCAGTTCTATTTTTTTAATTATCTTGTTCCAGTTAAATTAAATACAAATTTAGACATGAAGAATCACTGGTGTCTTTTCATACATCCTCTTCTAGAAGGAGAGATGAGAGTGTTATCTAAGGCTTTTGTCTCTTTCTGTTTGTTTGTTCACCTGGTGGTTTGTTTGTGGTTTTTTTTTTTTTAATTTGCTTGTTTGCTTGCTCTGATTCCATTGCTTTTAAATATTTTAATCTCTAAATTAAGTGCTTTAGCATACAACATTTTTGGTAGTAAGCAAAGAGAAGCACAGCTCTTACTCTCAATTTCCCAGATGCCCTGCACCACCAGAGGTGAGTCCTAAAGGACTTACCCAGGACACAGTTTCAGTATGAAATAACCTATATGTTTCTGGCATCCTTCTACAGTCCTTGATACTTGGAAAACAGAAGAATTCTGAAGTTCATTTTGTGTACATTGCTCTCAGTTGGATGAGAAGTACTTTAATTCATCTCCTTTCTAGAACTGAGCCAAAAAGAGTAGGTTATTGGATCTGAAAATGAATATTCATCTTCCTGTGATCTGCAAGAGAATTTGAAAAAGAGGAAAAATTTGCAACAAATTATTTTGATACTACCATTTTTTCTCTCAAATATAGCTGCCTCTCCCGAAGGTTGGCGTTAAAAACCAAATACAATCCAAATCAACCAAGTACATCACCAAAAGTGGAATGTGTCAGAAGTAATAATGTGAATTGATGTTCTTGTTGTGTACAGTTCTCAGTATTTTTTTTCTTGGAAAACAGATACCCATGACAGTATTTCTTCCATGATACCCCTTGCAGGAAAGTTATTCGTTAGATTCATGAGATATTGCTGAAAAGTCATGCAAGTGTTCAAAAGAACAGAAGGTCAACATATTTGACTGGTATGTGAATAAGAAATAAAATAACTGGTCATATTTCTATGAAAATGAGCCAGTTTTCACAGTGGATTGACTCTGTTCTAAGCAGCTATATCCGAAGTCCTTAGGTATTGCAAAAGAATACCAACTTTGATATGTAAGCTTTTAGAATCTGTATTGGGTTTATGCGGCAAAGTTTTGGTAGAAGGGAGGATGCAGGGGTGAATTCTGCGAGAAGACACCAGGAGCTGTCCCATTGTCTGATAGAGTCTGTTCCAGCTGTCTCCAAGACAGACCTGCCGCTGGCCAAAGCTAGGCTAATCAGCAATGCTGGTGGCACGTCTGTGATAACATTTGAAAGAGAAGTAAAAAATGCTGTGCAGCATCTTTGAGAGAGGATCAAGAAAATTTCAAAGAAAAAACTATGTCAATACCAATATCAGAGAAGGAGGAGGAGGTGCTCTGGAGACTGGAGCAGAGACAAGTTGTCCACCTGCAGTTGATAGAGGACCGCAGTTGTGCAGACATCCACCCTGCAGCCCATGGAGGACCCTACAGCTGACCTGTAGGAAGCTGCAGACCACGGAGAGCCCAAAAGGAAACAGATTCCTGGTGGGAGCTGAGGCCCATGGAGAGGAGCCCATGTTGGAGCAGATTTTCTGGCAGGACCTGTGACCTGTAAGGGACCCACAGTGGAGCAGTCTGTCCTGAAGGACTCTACCTAGTGAAGAGAACCCATGTTGGAACAGTTCTTGAAGCACTACAGCCCGTGGGAAGGAACCACACTGAAGCAGTTTTTGAAGGACTGTATCCCACCAAAGGAACCAAACACCGGAGCAGGAGTACTTTAAGTGTGAGGAGGAAGGAGCAGCAGACATGAAGCCCTATGAACTGACCACAACCCTCATTCCCTATCCCCGTGAGCCACTCGGAGGGAGAAGGTAGAAGAGTCAGGAGAAAAGTTTAATGTGGAAAGAAGAGAATAGGGGGGGAGGTAGTTTAAGATTTGTTCTTATCAACTGGAAATATATTAAATTAAATCAAGTCAAATCTGTTTTGCCAATTATTGTAATTGGTGAGTGATCTTCCTGTCCTTATCTCAACCTATGAACTTTTTCATTGAATTTTCTTCCCCTGTTCTTTTGAGGAGGAGAGATACAGTGCCTTGGTGGTCACTTGGTGGCCAGCCAAAGTCAACCCATCACAGGACCACAAGTATTTTCAATACAGTTAAAATGTTATTCACCCTCCTAAAAGTTGTCAATAGCCTTCTCACTTGCTGAGGAACACAATTTTTGCTTTCTCAAAGGATAGTATCAATGCAACATGGTTTTAAATTCATGGAGAATCATGAGCTAATCCTTAGCTTCTATAAATTCATGTACATTTCAGGTAATCCAATTTTCAGTACTACAAAACTTAAAATTATATGCCTTACACAATCATTTGGTAAGTTAAGAAGGATCAAGGTACTTTTTTTTTCAGAAGCACATGCATCAGCGTTCAGACTGTGCTTTGTATTGACATGTATGAATAAGGATTTAGCTGACTCCACTTTCACCCATAGGTTTCATATGTATATTGAATCATTTCATATGACTTCTTTAATAATAAAATGACAATAAAATTAAGAGGTTTTTGTTGTTTTTTTTTAAATAGATGCCAGTTTTTTCTGTAATCACTTTGATTTAACATCTCAGTTGCTGAATAATAGCATATATAACCATGAGGGCTGGAAGAAAGAGAGAAGTCAGATTCTTTCTGCAAATATTGCAAAGCAGAAAAGCTACAGTGTTTTTTCAAATGTTTCCTCTCTTTTCCTAAGCCGAGGTTTGGAATGGCCTACACACCTAGAAAAATTACTAAAAGAGCTATAGTTTCTTGACTTTTAGTATAAGATTGCTCTAATACTGCTACCAATTTGAATATGACTGAACAGTCTCCAAAAGATCTGCATTTTGATCCAAATAGTGTTATACCAGTCATTCAAGTTTTTAGGGCATAGATTAGGGATTAGTATCTATAGATGCGTAGAAAGGAAGAAATTAATCTCACAGAGTATTTTAAGACTTGTTGTCATTCTTTATTGGAAGAAAAAAAAAAAAGGAGACATTACAGACTTCTGAAACACAGAATATAACAGCTAAGTAAGGATCACTGAGCTTTGCATGTCTGCAGGGTTCACATTTCTGCTCTGAAGCAGGTAGGTCAATAACATCTAGAGTTCTGATGATCTTTTTCTCTCTTTAGAATTCTTCTTCAGACCTGAGAGACAGTTTTTCAAACCGATGACATTCTCCTGAAAAGAAAAATTGCCAATTCTCAGACACCTCTGCACCATCATTTCTCCTAGATCACTTCATAGCTCCTCAGTGAACCGAGGAAGATAGGTTGCAAGCACTGTTGTACAATGAACCTTACAAGAATTTTGCATTAACTTAATACTGAGACAGTATTGATTATGGTCACTGTACTGTCTCTCTCTGAAGAAGAATATCTGAGGCAAAGCATCAAAGAATCAGTGTTACCAGAGTTTTGCAACCATACATCAAGAGAAAACAATAGTAACAGAGTTAAGAAATGGAATCAACACAGGTATTCAGGGATCTCAGATTTTCTATAGGTTTATAGTTTAAGTTAATTAAAAAAAATTCCACAACTCCATTTCACCTCTTGTTTTAAATGTTTGCTCAAATGGTACATACATTAAGAAGTGTAGCATTTTTTTTTTAACAGAGTGAAAATGCTTTTTTAATAGAAACTTAAAAGAAGGAAAAAGGTAAATACAGATACTAAGTGATTAAATTAATTTTGTCTAAATCGGGTGCCTACATCTAAAACTCTGGGGAATGAGGAAAATGCTTTTTAAAGGAGAGGCTCAGAACAGGAAGAAATGCCCTTCCAAAGACTTTTTTGGGCAGGTACCATTTTAATTTGCTTAACTAGTAAATGGGTTCTGAGTGATGAACACACTGGGAAAAGCACAAATGTGGTTTCAACAAATTTTCCCTTGTTAATAAAAAAGTTAGAATCACCTCCAAACATTTTAAACACCCAAAATTGTGATAAGCTTTATTTATTTATTTATTAACAAAAGCAACCAGCTCTGTAAGGCAATGTTGCCCTCAACACCTATGGGACATAATGCTCATGAACAATTTTATGAACAGCTGAATATTAAAAACACTAATGATTTACTTTTGTGAATTGTGAATTATTGAGGTAGGGGTTTGACTGAGCAGCTGGGTTAAAGCCTGGCCCTTAGCCAAGGCCAACCCATCACATCCCGCTTACATTCTGAGGCAGTTGTAGTCCGGAAAGATGTGTCAGCTGCATGGACTGCATCTGGGAAACTTGGGGTGTGAATTCTAAAAAGTTTATCTATTTCTGTCTGCGTAAGTTTGCCCTCGACACTGCAAAACAACCTGTTCCATGATGAACTGTAGCAACAGAGTTTAACTTGTGCATAGGTGTTCTATGTTCCCACATAATACACTGTCCATGACAGCTTGACCTCAGAGTTGCCCCTTTCCACCCTTTCCCTTGTTCTTTCCAGCCCTTCCACAGAAGTGCTGACTTACAGACTTTCTTTTTCCTAGTGACAGGTATTACTTGTGCTTCAGTGAGTTCAGAATTCTGCTTGCTGTGACTGGCAGCCTAACTAATGTTAACTAATTAGTGTGTTGATTGGCCAGCCTAATAAAATAATTAATTTTTATTAATCTGTCATTTTCTCTTGAAATCCAAAAGAACTTTTAAAATTTTGAGCCTTCATCCTCTGCAGCATTTGATCGAAATTGCTGAGTTTCAAAGTTATTAATGGGGAGATGAGGAATGTTTTCTTAAAAAAGCCACAATCTAAGGAAAAACATGGCTGAAGCTAGTCAGTGGAGAAAGCTGCAGCTAGAGGCTACAGACTTTCAGATTGTATGTACCTTCCTCAGCCATGTGTATGCCCTTTTCTCAGCTACTGAACCAGGGTTCAGATTTCTTCACTAAACACTGGTGTCTCAAATACCTTTTGTGTAAAACATCATAAATAGAGAATTTAGAAATAAAGTGGGACACTTAGGTTCCTTTTTTCTCTTAGTCAAACCTAGTTCAAGACCATGCCTCTTCACTGACTTCAACAGAAACATTATGTCTTCTCCTTGTATGTCCTATTTTTTGGCATTTTTTTGGTCTTATTATTTCTTGTCTGTCAAAACTAAGTAACCAGACGTCCACAACTTTACATTCAGCCTGTGTACGGGTTTCCAAGTAAAAATATTCCTAGGATGGTAAAAATTAAAGGTTTTAATTCCTTTTATCTGGAAAGGGCATTGAACCCAGGAATCTTTCACAAAGGCAAAGACTCAATCAGAGAGATGTTCTTATAGCATGACTAATATACACTGACAGGATCTGACTCTTTATAAACTATCATTTACTTTTAAGTGCCATAACCATCAAGTTATAAGTTATTCATTTCCTTTTGGAGTACTCTTCATTTCTCCTATTCAAGCTACGTCACTATGCAGGAAAGAATTCAAGATTTATGAAGTTCAAAAGAATGTTGAGAAGTGAGTCAAGCTAAATATCTTTACAGCTGGAACATCTACTTCAAAGAGGGGAACTCTGGATTTTCTGGGTTTTTTGTTCAGCTTTTTTTGACAGAGATACATGGTTTATTTGATCATAAACATTTTTTTTTAAACTTCGTGTTTAAAAAACATTTTTTTAAACTTTTCATGTCAACCATAAGTTCATTTGTTCTCTCAAGCTTCACAAAGCTTCACAGGTTAAAAAGAGAGGACCTTGCAACTGGGAAAAACACTCATGCAAGTTCAGTTTACAAAGCACTAGAGAATTAATTTAGGAAAGAGAACTTTTAAACTAGAAGTGACTGAACTTCTGACGACCCACATTCTTTTGTTTTCACGTTTCCCGACCTATACCTTCCTACCTTCTAGTTTCATGCTTTTTACCTTGATTCCTGGTTCTCCCACCTCCCCAAAATAAAATCTCAGTTATATGTCTCATATTTCTTGCAAGTTTTTCCTTTCTCTTCCCCATACCCGCTACTTTCCAAGTCTCTCTAACTTGGTGATATAGCTTTCCAAGCATCTACAGTGGAATCCTTGTAGATTTGATGAAGTTTCATTACCGTTATCACCTTCTTGCATGTTGTTAGACAGTTGGCACCTTGCACTTCCAGTCTCAGGAATCTTTATGCTTTTACTCCTGACAACATTTAAACCCTCAGATTTAAAGCTCTCAGATGCAGGTCATTGCCATAACCCAAGCATCCAATACTCACAGGGAAAGAAATTAGAATGAGATAGGGCATATACTAGTTTCCAAGGCATTCTCAAATCTTATGAGTTGGAACTATTTCACACAGAGAAGTGTGACTAGCCCTTTGGTGACATAATTTGGCCACTGTAGAAAAGCTTCAATTGAACACAATAGTGATGTTTACCTATGCCATGTGGGAGACCAATCTTGGTGGTAGCCTAAGTACCTAAGTGTCATTAAGGTTTATAATAACAGCAAAGTGGATTATTTCACTGATATTTCTGTCTGTGAGTTCCATTCTAAGAATTTCTTGAACCCTCTGAGTAATTTAAAGCAGACTTAACAGAGGACTAGAAGCCTTAAAGGTGAGCAAATTCCTGCTGCTCTCACAGATAAGTGCATGGCTAATGCTGGGATCGAGGTCTAATTATTTTCAAGCTGTTACACAACAGCATTCACAAAGCTGTCATATTTCTCTGTGGAAAAATCATAGAATCATAGAATCCATAATAATAAGTTATTTCCCGAAATGTATCCCTGCTTGCTTTTCTTCTCCAGATCTTTTCCTTTCAAGGATATAATGCTCTAGTGTGATATGTCTGTCCATGGAGTGCAGACTCTTCATGATATTCTTTAGTTGCTTCTCTACAAAATCCTTACCACCACTTTGGGATTATCAGATTTCTTTTAGATGTCTTAAGAACATTAGTCTGAATTTACATATTTTTGATTTCTCCATAGCATGACAGATAGGTGAGTTATTAATATATTTTACAATATCAACCAGAAAAACAACCAGGGAATTTACATGGTTAAGAGGCTTGATACTGCATGCAATAAGAATTGCAAGTTCATACTTTATCTCTAAAAAATTACATTATTTCCTAGTTATTCCAAAGAAAATATAAAAATATTTTCTTATAAACTAGTAATTAAATTATCATCACTATTTTCTGTCTACAGTATTTTTGAGAGCAAGTACTAATTTTTAGTATTATTATCTGGGTGTATATTTCCAATAAACTTTAATTAGACTTAGGCTTTGTACAAGCCATTAAAATGGGGAAAAACACAGTCCATGGTAATAAAAGCAGAGCCAATGAAAAATTATTTCTCTTTTGTTGTTTAAAATACAACCTTGAAAAAGTTATTTTCTTATTAGAAAAATACTTACTGATAACATTAATATAAGACAGTAGATGTAACAATAGGAAAAAAGATCTATTCTTGCCTAAATGTTCTTTTAGCCGCTTAATCACTTTTGATAGGTTGTTATAACTCCTTTATATTCTGCACTCTACCTCCAAGCAACTCATTTCCAAAAGCACTTTGGGATGCCTTCCTCTAATTCTCAGGCTGTACTCTGTAAAGCCAGTCCTGAGCCTTTTGAAATCAGTTACAAACTCCTAGTAAACTTTATAGGAAAAGATTGCTCCATTAGCAGCTGTTATCAGAAGTAAAAAAAAAAAATTGAAACAGAGAAATAAGGTCCAAAGACAGAAGATGATGTTGAGGTAAGCAGCAGCATCTTGGAGCCATAAGGGGAACTTAAGAGGATTAGTGTAAATAGCATGTGTGTGCCTGGAAGCACAAGATATTTTTTCAAGGTCACCCACAAACAAATCTTGCAATCGTCAATATATTTTTGTCACTTGCATGTTTCTTGGAGCTCCGCCTACATTTTCTGAAATCTCCATGCAAAAAACCCCCACAAAACTCACAGGAGCCTCCTTACACTTTTAACATCTATTTAGACTTTTAAAATAATCACAATAAATAGTAATATGATAGAACAGATTAATATAACAGCATAAATGAAGCGGATATCCAGTCTTCTCTGGATACTGTGTCCAGGTCTGGAGCCCTCAGCACAGGAAAGACATAGAGATGTTGGAGTGGGTCCAGAGGAGAGCCACAAAAATGACCAGAGGGATGAAACACCTCTCCTATGAGGACAAGCTGAGAGTTGGGGTTGATAAGCCTGCAGAAAAGAAGGCTCTAGGGAGACCTTATAGTGGACTTTCAGTACTTAAAAGAGACTCATAAGAAAGATGGGGACAGACCTTTTAGTAGGGGGTGTTGTGGTAGGACAAAGGGTAATAGTTTTAAACTAAAAGAGGGTAGATTCAGGCTAGATATAAAGAAGACATTTTTTACAATAAGGGTGGTGAAACACTGGAACAGCTTGCCCAGAGAGGTGGTGGATGTCCCATCCCTGAAAACATTCAAGGTGAGGTTGGACAGGGCTCTTAGCAACCTGATCTAGTTGAAGATGTCCTTACTCGCTGCAGGGGAGGTCAGACAAGACAATCTTTAAAATTTCCTTACAATCCAAATTATTCTATGATTATGTGATCCTCTTCTACATAGCTAAATTACATAGCTGCTACATACTGTCCTATATCCTAGAATATTATTTGCCATATTGTCTAGTTATTTAGTTATTTTTTACCATTTATATGAAATAACTATAGACCATCTTTGAGAGCTTCAAAGTAATACATAGCTAATCCATTATTGTCTACGGATTCCCTAGTATTAGGTTTGGGTGTTCAGTATATTATTGCTCTATTAGTTCAGCCTAAATGTCTTAGTTAAATCACTTCACAAAACCAAATGGAAAGCTGAAGGAGGTCTGAATTGTGTTACTCTGATCCACGATGTGTCCAAATAAAAACCTGGGAGTATATCCCACATTTCTGGAACCAACTCTTAAATTTTCTTGGTAATATTATTTAGTGGGAAATAAAACACAAGTTCCATGAAAATTTACCGACTTTATTTATGTACTACCTCTGAGTCCACTCTGTTGAAGGTTTGTAGTCATAAGACGCACTGGCTTCAGTCCTTCAGCTTGGAGAATTAACTTTTCTCAGTACTGTTTTAGTATTCTTGCCATAGAATTAATGAAGCTCATGCAGGAACATTTTTGATTTAAAGTATCTTGCACCATGTTGATAAGTTTAATGGATAGCCCTGATCTTTAAATTATAACACATGTTCAGTGAATCAGCAGAATAATAGGTCATCTAGCAAACATGACTTTACCTCCAGTATATAAAGATACAACATCTAACACACTCGCATCTGATCATTGGTAAAATACTCCACACTGTACAAATAAAACATTTGTTTATTCTATTAAAATGTCAAGCTTTATTAACTTGAAGAGGTCACCAGCTAGATTTTCACACATATGCATGTTAATTTATTGCGGTATGAAGGTAAACAAGGGAATGTAACCAATATATCTTGACATTAATTTATAGTCTCAAGTCTTCTCTTTTCAGGGGCATTAATAGCTGAATGTAGTTAAACATTTAGTTCCTCTAACAGTCCAATGCCTATGCAAAATATGAAGCCTGGCACAATACAATCTGAACTGTGGGCTCACAGAGGCAGTGTATTGACCTAAAGGGAAGAAGCTTGTATTACATGTACAAGTATAAAGGGACAGAAATTAATTCATTAATACTATTGAATACATGGGTTTTGTCTCTTTTTCTAGGTAACTTTTTTCTTATTAAGCACTCGCCCCTAGTTTTCACTGCTAATTACAATAGGAAATCTTCTATTATATCAATACACTGCATTGACAAACTGTAGCGTATGAAGGCGCAGACCCCGCTCGGCGATGCAACCAGAATCGTTTATTATAACAAACACGCAGCTTATATAGTGCCAATGTATCTTCTTTCCCAACCGACACACCCCTGCAACCCTCAACTGCCAGGCGGGCGGAATTCCCCTCCATCAGTCAGGGGCGCCAGGCATTGTTTACAGGTCGTCTGGAGATGCGCATGGGCCATCCTCTGCCAGTGTTCCTGCTTCTTCTTCTGGTCTCTGCTTCTTCCACAATCCTGTTAACATCCTGTTCTCCCACAACAAATAGGCGAAGGTGGTTTTGCACAGAAACTAGTTTGCGTGTGAAGTGATACTTTGTGAGGAGTACAGGTGAGCAGCTGAAATTTAAAATTTATGGAAAAGAACAAAAAAATTTTTCTCAATATCTTTGCAGAAGCTATTTTTCAGATTCAAACTGCCAGGATACAGATATTCAGTACGTGAAGTAATACCTGGGATTTCTGTAGCCTTTTTCATCTCAGACGCCTATCAAGAAGTAAACATAGAATAAATCTTGTAACCAAGCCCAAGTTTGCAATACGTGCAACCTTCAATCTGTACTGATCACAGCAGCCTTCCAAGGTGGCAAGGGCATTATACATCATCACTTGCCTGTACCTTAGCTCTGCTGGTATCTTTAGCATGTGCAGAGTAATATAAGCTTCAAATTTAACTTCAGTATTGAACAGATCTCTCACACCATGGTGATGAGAGACATATGACTGCTGATAAATACATTTGTGCTTCACTTGTATTAAGTAAATCGCACAGTATCAGAGGAACGTACTGGAGGTGTTATCATCCCTCTTCTACTGACAAGGAAATGGAGTCGCAAAGACATTAAAGTAACTTTTCCAAGGTCAATAACAAATCAAGAGAAACAGAGAGAGGTTTGCTGAAGAAGCAAAATGTACTTTTTGGCCCCATCATTAGAACCAGATGGTGATGTATGTTTCCCCTTTAAATGATAAACTTGATGCCATGTGGCGGCACATCTATTTTTCCCCAGCCCCTGCTATCCTATTCAGATTGCAGCTGTGCCTACCCTGAGTGGTAGAGTTGAGATTAGTTAACAATCATGACAGCGATTGTAGCAGAATTGGCAAGCATTCTTAAGGGACTTGTAGTTGCATTTGGTAAAAACCTTTCCTGTCTGTAACCAGAGCCATAAAATCAGAATAAGATACCAATTATCCTCTTTAAGAATACTCTTGCTCTAGTGTTATGTACTCATCATGGTTTAATTCTCCACCTCAGATAAATTTGCTGCATAAAGAATTTAAAAAGCCAATAGTTACGTTTTATTTTAAGACTGTTTTTGTTGCAGTAGTTTCTGCTTAGATAGGCGATGTGTCATTTGCCAATTTCTGTTAGCCTTAGTCAGTCTACGTCCTTGAATTGCCTGATGTTAATAGATGTTATTTAGTACTACTGGCACAGTGAGTAAGCTTCAGTATTGAAAGCCAATAAGTGGAGTCAAGAAGGAGAAGGGCAAAAGAAATTGCAGCAGGAGTAGGAAAAAAGTAAATGAACTGACATCTTGACAGACTTATTTTATTATTTAGTTCTCTGAAAATGTATTAATGATAAATGAAATGCTAGCTATGGGATGCAGGTTATTAATTGTCATTTTTCACTGTCATTATTTGTTTAACTTATGCAGGTAGTTATTGCTGAACTCTGATTATTTAGAGCAGTTTTTCTAACCATAATGACTTTGGAATTAGAAATAATTAAAAAAAATAACCTAAAAGCAACTTTTGAAGGCATTTTTGAACAATATGGACTGATTTTCTAGCAGGCAACTTATTCTCTAGTCAATAATTTATGTAAGGAATGGTTTTTAATGTTCTTATTTTATTTACTGTAATTTATTTCTAAATTATTTTCATCTAAAGTATTCAAACTTCTAGATTCCTAAATCTTCTGGTGCATGTGACTGGGTCCGCAAAAGTACATGTCTCCTACCCACATATTAAAAAATGCTGCAATTATACATTTAACATTCACACATGTTTTTAACCTGATCTTTGGATTTTCGGAACACATTTTAAAAAGTCCTCTCATTTCAAATCGCTTAATTCTTAACATCTGCCTCTGTGAAACGGATTTTTCCAGAGGCATGTCAGATGTTTAGCCCTTACTAGTAAATCCTATACAGTTATCAAAACCAGTGCTTGGAAGCATTTCACAATGGCTGATATGTTATATTGTCCAGAAGCCAAAATTTGTTTCTTCTAGCAACCTATATGTTTATTACCTGCATTATCACAAGTGGAGATTTCAAAACATCACTGTTTCCTAACTTCATAAGTATTTTTCATGTCCTTGCTATTTCTTTACCTAACAAAAATATGCAATTTCTTCAATGAAGACAGAATGAGTCTGGACTACAACTTTGGTGGGTTTTGGTGGTTTTGGTTTTGGTTTTTTTGTTTGTTTGTTTGTTTTGGTTGGTTGGTTGGGGTTTTTCGGTGGAAATTTAGTCCTTTTCTTGTTTTTTCCTTTTACTTAATGACAAAAAAATAATATTTGCACTGATTGGATTATATGTTACATGCTCTGGGAGTCTATTTACTTCCATTTTGAGGAGCTATCTTTTTTCTTATCTTTCTTAAGTTCTTAACTAATTGAGTATGGTTAAATATTCAGTTTATTACTCTATGACCACTGAAAGGGAGCTTGCAGGCTAAACAAAATACCAGATGATTCTCCTCTCAATATGTTACCAAATAAAACAATGAGTGTTGGTGCAAAACAAATTCAATACGCTTAAAACATTTCTTTATCAAGTCCTCAAATCACTGTAAGAATAATAATGAGAAAAAAAGTATAATTTTTTTGGAGATAAATTGATTACTTTTGTAATTACTATAATTACTAGGGATTTTTTTTTTTTGCCATAGAAATTCTTCTTTTTGTTAAGATAACAGTTCTGCAGTCACAAAAAGGCAAAATTTTCTGACAGAGTATATCTGTATATTGTGAATAGAGTATATCTCTATCTGTGAATATTAATATAAATCCATCACCCCTCTTCTGTTCCTGAAGATCATTTGATTTTACAACCCTTTATGCTCCTTGTTTTTAGTAGCCACTCTGATAAGCTAAAACACAGAATAGTTAAGCTATAATTTGACAAGTATTCAAGACTACATCATTAGAAAATAAACAAAAAAAAAAAACCACAGACAAAACAGTTCTTTTCTCTTGCACTTTCTCACTAAACCCTTACTGTTGTATGCCGACAGAATTTGTAGAGTCTGTTGAAGAGCACAGTTCATGTCCTGACATTGGAGGAGGGGCACGAATGTTTTTCACGAGCTGGATATGCTCCCTGGCTCATTTCACTAAGTGACAAAATAGCTGTCTGTGCTAGTACAGCAGCATAGGAACTGAATATAAGGCCAGTGCCAGGGATCATGGGACTTGCCTTTACAGAAGCGAGTCACCAACTAACAGTGCATGAAACAGTATCGATAGTCAAAGTGTAAAAGTAGAGGACTGCTAAATACTACTGACCTTCTATTCAAAATGAGGAAACAATATAAAAACAGCTGAGGGAACCAGGTTTGATAGGTGAAAGAATCTTCTCAGGAGAAGGTGAACTCGAAACAGGATTTGTGGCTGATCAAGAAAAGTCAAATAAGAAATAAGAGTGGATACTGGAAAATCATCAGAATGGCTTACAGCAGCCCTTTCTCTGCAATGAAAGCTATGACAAGTTCAATAAAAGGACATGTGAAAATCAGAAAGAACACTGAAAAATGATTAGGAAGAAAATGTTATATGAATACTTCTTATTTAATACGTAGGGTTATTTCTTTTCGAACATTATAAAGAATGATTTTTATATGAAGCCTTCATCTTATTTTCCAACTTCACTGAGTTCCTTAAATAAGCTTATAAATTAGAGAATCTGTGAGGGGGATAGTGAGGTATTTGCAAAAGGATATAATTAAGTTATTTGCAAGTAATGAACACGTGTCTGGTAGGGCAAAAAAATGGTTATGGGTATGGGCTAGATAACCGATTCGAAAAGTCCTCATTAAAAAAAAATGCATTTGATTAAGCTTTTGAGGGACACATAATGAGGACTAAGGAAGGTCAGGACTCTGGTTGACTCAGATCAAGGGAAATTTGAAAACAATGAGTTGAATTTGGGGACTCTGGAGAGAGCATTTAATTAAAATCTTGGATAAATTAAAATGTTTGAATGTCATTTCATAGAATCATAGAATAGTTAGAGCTGGAAGAGACCTTAAAGATTATCAAGTTCTAGTTCCCCCGCCATGGATAGTGACACCTTCCACTAGAGCAGGTTGCTCAAAACCCCGTCCATCCTGGCCTTGAACATCTTCAGGGATGGGGCAACCACAACTTCTCCAGGCAACCTGTTCCAGTGCCTTACCACCTCACACTAAAGAATCTCTTCCTAATATCTAAACTAAATCTACCCTCTTTCATTTTAAAGCCGTAATGCCTCTTCCTGTCACTATATTCCCTGAGAAAGACTCCCTCCCCATGTCTGCTGTAGTCCCTCTTTCAGTACTGGAAGGCCGCAATAAGGTCTCCCTGGAACCTTCTCTTCTCCAGGCTGAACAATCCAAACTCTTTCAGCCTGTCTTCATAGTATAGCTGCTCCAGCTCTCTGGCCATCTTCATGGCCCTCCTCTGGACCTGTTCAAATAGGTTCATGTCCTTCCTGGGGTGACGACTTCCAAGCTGGACCCAGTACTCCAGGTGGGGTTTCACCAGGGCGGAGTAGAGTGCTAGAATTCTCTCCCTTGACCTGCTGGCCATGTTTCTTTTCACGCAGCCCAGGATGCAGTTGGCTTTTTGGGCTGCAAGCGTACATTGCTAGCTCATGTTGAGCTTCTCTTTAACCAACACCCCCAATTTGCTCTCCTCAGGGCTGTTCTCAATCCACTCTTGCCCCAGCCTGCATTTCTACTTGGGATTACCTCAACCATTTGCAGGACCTTGCACTTGCTCTTGTTGAGATTAATGAGCTGTGCTGGGGCCAACCTCTGAAGCCTGTCCAGGCCTCTCTGGATGGCATCACTTCCTTCCGGTGTGTTGACCATACCACACAGCTTGATGTTGTTGCCAAGCTTGCTGAGGGTGAGGGTGCACTCAATCCCATTGACCATGTCACCAAAAAAGATGTTAAACAGCATCAGTCCCAATATGAACTCTTGAAGAACTCGACTTATCACTGGTTGCCAGTTGGACAATGGCTGGTGTACCTGTAGAAGCTTTTTCTTGTTGTCTTTGATGTCCCTGCACAGATTTTATTCTATCAGGGCTTTAGCTTTCCTAACCTGGTCCCTGGCTGCTCAGAAAATTTCTCTGCATTCCCCCCAAGCTACCTGTCCTTGCCCACCTTACCTTCTGTGGGCTTCCTTTTTCTATTTGAGTTCATCCAGGAGCTCCTTGTTCATCCATACAGGCCTCCTGATGGCTTTGCCTGACTCTGCCTTATTTGGGATGCATTGCTTCTGAGCTTGGAGGAGGTGATGCTTGAATATTAACCAGCTTTCTTGCGGCCCTCTTCCCTCCAGGGCTTCATCCCATGGCGCTCTACGAAGCAGATCCCTGGAGAGGCCACAGTATGCTCCCTTGAAGTTCATGTTAATGAGCTTGCTATGCACTCTCCTCATTGCCTTAAGGATCATGAACTCCACTGTTTCATGATCCCTGCAGCCAAGACTGCCCTTGAGATGAGCATTCCCCACCAGCCCCTCCTTGTTGGTGAGAATATGGTTCAGCATAATAGCTCTCCTCATTGTCTCCTCTATCACTTCAAAAAAGAAGTTATCATTGACACATTCCAGGAACCTCCTGGATTGATTATGCCCTGCTATGTTGTCCCTACAACAGATATCAGGGTGGTTAAAGTCCCCTATGAAGACTAGGGCTTGTGAACATAAAGCTGCTCCTGTCTATAGAGGGCCTTATCTGCTCAGTCTTCCTCGTCAGTTTGGCTGTAGTGGGCCACCACTTTAGCATCACCTGTCCCTGCCCTCCATTCAATCCTGACCCATCATGTCTTGGTCTGCTTTTCATCCATCTCCGGCTGAAGGTCCATGCACTCCAGCTAGCCATCTACACAGAGGGCAAGACCCCCATCTCTTCTCCCTTGCTTCTCCTTTATGAAGAACCTATATCCTTCCATTCCAACACTCCAGTCATCCCACTGTGTCTCCTTGTTGCCAATAGGGTCATAGCCCTGCAAGTGTGTGCACATCTTTAGCTCCTCTTCTAGCTTATCGTTCAATGCAGTTAATTAACACAGCTCATATAGTTATTGCAACAACACTATGGGATTATTTCGGTGATTTCCTTCCCATTGTTTCATGCTTTCATTAATCGTCTTTCTCTAAAATTAATATTTTAGTCTTTTTAGAAATTATTTTCCTCTATTAAGTAGTTAAAAAGAAATAAAGAAATCAGACTCTTGTAGAGTCTTAATCATTTCACTTTTTAAAGATTTTCTGCAGCCTATCCTGTGACCTAACAACATAAAATCATGTTGTAATGACAATACTTAGCATTGTGTAATCACTGCTGATGAATATTAATAGCTGAGATCACAGCTCCACTCTTGCATTTAACTGCAGTTCCTCATTGCTATTCATTAATGAGTTGAAGGCTTACAAGAGGGAGGAGACAGAGGAGAATTCATTTTGTGCTGGATTTTACCAATATCCAGCATGAGAAATTTTCACTCTATAAGCATCTTATGTTTCCTACTGCAGAAAATATGATGCAATGCTGAATCACAGAATCACAGAATCTTAGTGGTTGGAAGGGACCTCCAAGATCTCCGAGATCATCGAGTCCAACCACAAAAAAACCCACCAAAAAACAACAACAACAACAAAAAAAAAAACCCAAAAAATCCAACACACCCCACACAACCACCACAAAACCAAAAAACCCAAAACCACCACCCACCAACTAAACCCCACACCCACAACCCCACACACTACACCCCACCATAAACCTTGGGCACTAGACCATGCCCTGAAGAGCCACGTCTACACGTTTCTTAAATACCTCCAGGGATGGTGATTCCACCACCTCCCTGGGAAGGCTGTTCCAGTGCCTGACCACTCTCTCAGTAAAGTAAATCTTCCTAATATCTAATCTGAATCTCCCCTGCTGCAGCTTCATACCATACCATACCATACCATACCATACCATACCATACCATACCAGGACCTCTGGTCCTGTCATTATTCCTTTGGGAGAAGAGGCCAACCCCCGCCTCTCTACAACCTCCTTTCAGGTAGTTGTAGAGGGAAATGAGGTCTCCCCTCAGCCTTCTCTTCTCCAAGCTAAACATGCCCAGTTCCCTCAGCCTCTCCTCATAGGACTTGTTCTCCAGACCCCTCACCAGCTTGGTGGCTCTCCTCTGGACATGCTCCAGCACTTCAATGTCCTTCCTGTAGTGAGGGGCCCAAAACTGAACACAGTACTCGAGGTGAGGCCTCACCAGTGCCAAGTACAGAGGCACGATGACTTCCCTACTCCTGCTGGCCACGCTATTCCTGATACAGGCCAGGATGCCATTGGCCCTCTTGGCCACCTGGGCACACTGCTGGCTCATGTTAAGCCGGCTGTCCACCAACACCCCCAGGTCCTTTTCTGCCGGGCAGCTGGGCATATTAGTGCTTGTCAGGAAATGTTAAAACTATGTGGGAACAATGATGCTTGCTTGAATTTTACCTCAGAGAAAAAAATATGTGCTATTACTTATATGAGCATAGCTTTTTTCTACTCAAAAGACCAGAGACATAAAAATCAATGCATTAAATAATGGTATTGTTGAGAAACTGCAAAGGGTATCTGTTCAACTGTTGCTTACATGCAACCTAGGGTACAGAAGAGAGACCATAAGCATATTTTAAAACATGATAGAACTCAACAGCCAGAGATCAGCAGCAAACATTTGTATTTGTGTTCAGCAATGCAGAATCCAGCTGTAACTAGCAGTGTTCCCCAGGTGTCAATACTGGGTCCAGTCTTGTTCAACATACTCATCAACAACCCGTATGAGGGGTCTCTTCTCCAGGCTGAACAATCCAAACTCTTTCAGCCTGTCTTCATAGTATAGCTGCTCCAGCTCTGATGATGCAAAACTGGGAGGAGTGGCTGACTAGAAGGCTGTGCTTCCATTCAGGGAGACATAGACAGGCTAGAAAATTGGATGGTGAGGCCATCTTCATGGCCCTCCTCTGGACCTGTTCAAATAGGTTCATGTCCTTCCTGGGGTGACGACTTCCAAGCTGGACCCAGTACTCCAGGTGGGGTTTCACCAGGGCGGAGTAGAGTGCTAGAATTCTTCAACAAGGGCAAGTGTAGGGTCCTGCCCCTAGAGAGGAATAATCCCATACAAAGGTACAGGTTAGAGGCTTACCTGCTGGAAAGCAGCTCTGTAGAGAGAGACCTGTGAGTCCTGGTCGACAACAAGTTGATCAGGAGCCAGCAAGGTGCCCTGCAGGATGCAGTTGGCTTTTTGGGCTGCAAGCGTACATTGCTAGCTCATGTTGAGCTTCTCTTTAACCAACACCCCCAATTTGCTCTCCTCAGGGCTGTTCTCAATCCACTCTTGCCCCAGCCTGCATTTCTACTTGGGATTACCTCAACCATTTGCAGGACCTTGCACTTGCTCTTGTTGAGATTAATGAGCTGTGCTGGGGCCAACCTCTGAAGCCTGTCCAGGCCTCTCTGGATGGCATCACTTCCTTCCGGTGTGTTGACCATACCACACAGCTTGATGTTGTTGCCAAGCTTGCTGAGGGTGAGGGTGCACTCAATCCCATTGACCATGTCACCAAAAAAGATGTTAAACAGCATCAGTCCCAATATGAACTCTTGAAGAACTCGACTTATCACTGGTTGCCAGTTGGACAATGGCTGGTGTACCTGTAGAAGCTTTTTCTTGTTGTCTTTGATGTCCCTGCACAGATTTTATTCTATCAGGGCTTTAGCTTTCCTAACCTGGTCCCTGGCTGCTCAGAAAATTTCTCTGCATTCCCCCCAAGCTACCTGTCCTTGCCCACCTTACCTTCTGTGGGCTTCCTTTTTCTATTTGAGTTCATCCAGGAGCTCCTTGTTCATCCATACAGGCCTCCTGATGGCTTTGCCTGACTCTGCCTTATTTGGGATGCATTGCTTCTGAGCTTGGAGGAGGTGATGCTTGAATATTAACCAGCTTTCTTGCGGCCCTCTTCCCTCCAGGGCTTCATCCCATGGCGCTCTACGAAGCAGATCCCTGGAGAGGCCACAGTATGCTCCCTTGAAGTTCATGTTAATGAGCTTGCTATGCACTCTCCTCATTGCCTTAAGGATCATGAACTCCACTGTTTCATGATCCCTGCAGCCAAGACTGCCCTTGAGATGAGCATTCCCCACCAGCCCCTCCTTGTTGGTGAGAATATGGTTCAGCATAATAGCTCTCCTCATTGTCTCCTCTATCACTTCAAAAAAGAAGTTATCATTGACACATTCCAGGAACCTCCTGGATTGATTATGCCCTGCTATGTTGTCCCTACAACAGATATCAGGGTGGTTAAAGTCCCCTATGAAGACTAGGGCTTGTGAACATAAAGCTGCTCCTGTCTATAGAGGGCCTTATCTGCTCAGTCTTCCTCGTCAGTTTGGCTGTAGTGGGCCACCACTTTAGCATCACCTGTCCCTGCCCTCCATTCAATCCTGACCCATCATGTCTTGGTCTGCTTTTCATCCATCTCCGGCTGAAGGTCCATGCACTCCAGCTAGCCATCTACACAGAGGGCAAGACCCCCATCTCTTCTCCCTTGCTTCTCCTTTATGAAGAACCTATATCCTTCCATTCCAACACTCCAGTCATCCCACTGTGTCTCCTTGTTGCCAATAGGGTCATAGCCCTGCAAGTGTGTGCACATCTTTAGCTCCTCTTCTAGCTTATCGTTCAATGCAGTTAATTAACACAGCTCATATAGTTATTGCAACAACACTATGGGATTATTTCGGTGATTTCCTTCCCATTGTTTCATGCTTTCATTAATCGTCTTTCTCTAAAATTAATATTTTAGTCTTTTTAGAAATTATTTTCCTCTATTAAGTAGTTAAAAAGAAATAAAGAAATCAGACTCTTGTAGAGTCTTAATCATTTCACTTTTTAAAGATTTTCTGCAGCCTATCCTGTGACCTAACAACATAAAATCATGTTGTAATGACAATACTTAGCATTGTGTAATCACTGCTGATGAATATTAATAGCTGAGATCACAGCTCCACTCTTGCATTTAACTGCAGTTCCTCATTGCTATTCATTAATGAGTTGAAGGCTTACAAGAGGGAGGAGACAGAGGAGAATTCATTTTGTGCTGGATTTTACCAATATCCAGCATGAGAAATTTTCACTCTATAAGCATCTTATGTTTCCTACTGCAGAAAATATGATGCAATGCTGAATCACAGAATCACAGAATCTTAGTGGTTGGAAGGGACCTCCAAGATCTCCGAGATCATCGAGTCCAACCACAAAAAAACCCACCAAAAAACAACAACAACAACAAAAAAAAAAACCCAAAAAATCCAACACACCCCACACAACCACCACAAAACCAAAAAACCCAAAACCACCACCCACCAACTAAACCCCACACCCACAACCCCACACACTACACCCCACCATAAACCTTGGGCACTAGACCATGCCCTGAAGAGCCACGTCTACACGTTTCTTAAATACCTCCAGGGATGGTGATTCCACCACCTCCCTGGGAAGGCTGTTCCAGTGCCTGACCACTCTCTCAGTAAAGTAAATCTTCCTAATATCTAATCTGAATCTCCCCTGCTGCAGCTTCATACCATACCATACCATACCATACCATACCATACCATACCATACCAGGACCTCTGGTCCTGTCATTATTCCTTTGGGAGAAGAGGCCAACCCCCGCCTCTCTACAACCTCCTTTCAGGTAGTTGTAGAGGGAAATGAGGTCTCCCCTCAGCCTTCTCTTCTCCAAGCTAAACATGCCCAGTTCCCTCAGCCTCTCCTCATAGGACTTGTTCTCCAGACCCCTCACCAGCTTGGTGGCTCTCCTCTGGACATGCTCCAGCACTTCAATGTCCTTCCTGTAGTGAGGGGCCCAAAACTGAACACAGTACTCGAGGTGAGGCCTCACCAGTGCCAAGTACAGAGGCACGATGACTTCCCTACTCCTGCTGGCCACGCTATTCCTGATACAGGCCAGGATGCCATTGGCCCTCTTGGCCACCTGGGCACACTGCTGGCTCATGTTAAGCCGGCTGTCCACCAACACCCCCAGGTCCTTTTCTGCCGGGCAGCTGGGCATATTAGTGCTTGTCAGGAAATGTTAAAACTATGTGGGAACAATGATGCTTGCTTGAATTTTACCTCAGAGAAAAAAATATGTGCTATTACTTATATGAGCATAGCTTTTTTCTACTCAAAAGACCAGAGACATAAAAATCAATGCATTAAATAATGGTATTGTTGAGAAACTGCAAAGAGTATCTGTTCAACTGTTGCTTACATGCAACCTAGGGTACAGAAGAGAGACCATAAGCATATTTTAAAACATGATAGAACTCAACAGCCAGAGATCAGCAGCAAACATTTGTATTTGTGTTCAGCAATGCAGAATCCAGCTGTAACTAGCAGTGTTCCCCAGGTGTCAATACTGGGTCCAGTCTTGTTCAACATACTCATCAACAACCCGTATGAGGGGAGAGGGGACAGAGTGTACCCTCAGCAAGTTTGCTGATGATGCAAAACTGGGAGGAGTGGCTGACTAGAAGGCTGTGCTTCCATTCAGGGAGACATAGACAGGCTAGAAAATTGGATGGTGAGGAACCAAATGAAGTTCAACAAGGGCAAGTGTAGGGTCCTGCCCCTAGAGAGGAATAATCCCATACAAAGGTACAGGTTAGAGGCTTACCTGCTGGAAAGCAGCTCTGTAGAGAGAGACCTGTGAGTCCTGGTCGACAACAAGTTGATCAGGAGCCAGCAAGGTGCCCTGGTGGCCACGAAGGCCAATGGTGTCCTGGGGTGCATTAAAAAGAGTGTGGCCAGCAAGTTGAGGGAGGTCATCCTCACCCTCTGCTCCACCCTGGTGAGGCCACGTCTGGTCCCCCCAGTTCAAGAAGGACAGGCAACTGCTGGAGATGGTATATTTGCAGGACCTTGCACTTGCTCTTGTTGAGATTAATGAGCTGTGCTGGGGCCAACCTCTGAAGCCTGTCCAGGCCTCTCTGGATGGCATCACTTCCTTCCGGTGTGTTGACCATACCACACAGCTTGATGTTGTTGCCAAGCTTGCTGAGGGTGAGGGTGCACTCAATCCCATTGACCATGTCACCAAAAAAGATGTTAAACAGCATGAGTCCCAATATGAACTCTTGAAGAACTCGACTTATCACTGGTTGCCAGTTGGACAATGGCTGGTGTACCTGTAGAAGCTTTTTCTTGTTGTCTTTGATGTCCCTGCACAGATTTTATTCTATCAGGGCTTTAGCTTTCCTAACCTGGTCCCTGGCTGCTCAGAAAATTTCTCTGCATTCCCCCCAAGCTACCTGTCCTTGCCCACCTTACCTTCTGTGGGCTTCCTTTTTCTATTTGAGTTCATCCAGGAGCTCCTTGTTCATCCATACAGGCCTCCTGATGGCTTTGCCTGACTCTGCCTTATTTAGCTTTCCTAACCTGGTCCCTGGCTGCTCAGAAAATTTCTCTGCATTCCCCCCAAGCTACCTGTCCTTGCCCACCTTACCTTCTGTGGGCTTCCTTTTTCTATTTGAGTTCACTACAAAGATGATCAAGGGAATGGAGCACCTCTGTTACGAGGTCAGGCCTCCTGATGGCTTTGCCTGACTCTGCCTTATTTGGGATGCATTGCTTCTGAGCTTGGAGGAGGTGATGCTTGAATATTAACCAGCTTTCTTGCGGCCCTCTTCCCTCCAGGGCTTCATCCCATGGCGCTCTACGAAGCAGATCCCTGGAGAGGCCACAGTATGCTCCCTTGAAGTTCATGTTAATGAGCTTGCTATGCACTCTCCTCATTGCCTTAAGGATCATGAACTCCACTGTTTCATGATCCCTGCAGCCAAGACTGCCCTTGAGATGAGCATTCCCCACCAGCCCCTCCTTGTTGGTGAGAATATGGTTCAGCATAATAGCTCTCCTCATTGTCTCCTCTATCACTTCAAAAAAGAAGTTATCATTGACACATTCCAGGAACCTCCTGGATTGATTATGCCCTGCTATGTTGTCCCTACAACAGATATCAGGGTGGTTAAAGTCCCCTATGAAGACTAGGGCTTGTGAACATAAAGCTGCTCCTGTCTATAGAGGGCCTTATCTGCTCAGTCTTCCTCGTCAGTTTGGCTGTAGTGGGCCACCACTTTAGCATCACCTGTCCCTGCCCTCCATTCAATCCTGACCCATCATGTCTTGGTCTGCTTTTCATCCATCTCCGGCTGAAGGTCCATGCACTCCAGCTAGCCATCTACACAGAGGGCAAGACCCCCATCTCTTCTCCCTTGCTTCTCCTTTATGAAGAACCTATATCCTTCCATTCCAACACTCCAGTCATCCCACTGTGTCTCCTTGTTGCCAATAGGGTCATAGCCCTGCAAGTGTGTGCACATCTTTAGCTCCTCTTCTAGCTTATCGTTCAATGCAGTTAATTAACACAGCTCATATAGTTATTGCAACAACACTATGGGATTATTTCGGTGATTTCCTTCCCATTGTTTCATGCTTTCATTAATCGTCTTTCTCTAAAATTAATATTTTAGTCTTTTTAGAAATTATTTTCCTCTATTAAGTAGTTAAAAAGAAATAAAGAAATCAGACTCTTGTAGAGTCTTAATCATTTCACTTTTTAAAGATTTTCTGCAGCCTATCCTGTGACCTAACAACATAAAATCATGTTGTAATGACAATACTTAGCATTGTGTAATCACTGCTGATGAATATTAATAGCTGAGATCACAGCTCCACTCTTGCATTTAACTGCAGTTCCTCATTGCTATTCATTAATGAGTTGAAGGCTTACAAGAGGGAGGAGACAGAGGAGAATTCATTTTGTGCTGGATTTTACCAATATCCAGCATGAGAAATTTTCACTCTATAAGCATCTTATGTTTCCTACTGCAGAAAATATGATGCAATGCTGAATCACAGAATCACAGAATCTTAGTGGTTGGAAGGGACCTCCGAGATCTCCGAGATCATCGAGTCCAACCACAAAAAAAACCACCAAAAAACAACAACAACAAAAAAAAAAAACCCAAAAAACCCAACACACCCCACACAACCACCACAAAACCAAAAAACCCAAAACCACCACCCACCAACTAAACCCCACACCCACAACCCCACACACTAC
>NW_015094510.1:6482941-6516864 GCF_001431845.1 Calidris pugnax | reverse complement strand
AGTCCCAATATGAACTCTTGAAGAACTCGACTTATCACTGGTTGCCAGTTGGACAATGGCTGGTGTACCTGTAGAAGCTTTTTCTTGTTGTCTTTGATGTCCCTGCACAGATTTTATTCTATCAGGGCTTTAGCTTTCCTAACCTGGTCCCTGGCTGCTCAGAAAATTTCTCTGCATTCCCCCCAAGCTACCTGTCCTTGCCCACCTTACCTTCTGTGGGCTTCCTTTTTCTATTTGAGTTCATCCAGGAGCTCCTTGTTCATCCATACAGGCCTCCTGATGGCTTTGCCTGACTCTGCCTTATTTGGGATGCATTGCTTCTGAGCTTGGAGGAGGTGATGCTTGAATATTAACCAGCTTTCTTGCGGCCCTCTTCCCTCCAGGGCTTCATCCCATGGCGCTCTACGAAGCAGATCCCTGGAGAGGCCACAGTATGCTCCCTTGAAGTTCATGTTAATGAGCTTGCTATGCACTCTCCTCATTGCCTTAAGGATCATGAACTCCACTGTTTCATGATCCCTGCAGCCAAGACTGCCCTTGAGATGAGCATTCCCCACCAGCCCCTCCTTGTTGGTGAGAATATGGTTCAGCATAATAGCTCTCCTCATTGTCTCCTCTATCACTTCAAAAAAGAAGTTATCATTGACACATTCCAGGAACCTCCTGGATTGATTATGCCCTGCTATGTTGTCCCTACAACAGATATCAGGGTGGTTAAAGTCCCCTATGAAGACTAGGGCTTGTGAACATAAAGCTGCTCCTGTCTATAGAGGGCCTTATCTGCTCAGTCTTCCTCGTCAGTTTGGCTGTAGTGGGCCACCACTTTAGCATCACCTGTCCCTGCCCTCCATTCAATCCTGACCCATCATGTCTTGGTCTGCTTTTCATCCATCTCCGGCTGAAGGTCCATGCACTCCAGCTAGCCATCTACACAGAGGGCAAGACCCCCATCTCTTCTCCCTTGCTTCTCCTTTATGAAGAACCTATATCCTTCCATTCCAACACTCCAGTCATCCCACTGTGTCTCCTTGTTGCCAATAGGGTCATAGCCCTGCAAGTGTGTGCACATCTTTAGCTCCTCTTCTAGCTTATCGTTCAATGCAGTTAATTAACACAGCTCATATAGTTATTGCAACAACACTATGGGATTATTTCGGTGATTTCCTTCCCATTGTTTCATGCTTTCATTAATCGTCTTTCTCTAAAATTAATATTTTAGTCTTTTTAGAAATTATTTTCCTCTATTAAGTAGTTAAAAAGAAATAAAGAAATCAGACTCTTGTAGAGTCTTAATCATTTCACTTTTTAAAGATTTTCTGCAGCCTATCCTGTGACCTAACAACATAAAATCATGTTGTAATGACAATACTTAGCATTGTGTAATCACTGCTGATGAATATTAATAGCTGAGATCACAGCTCCACTCTTGCATTTAACTGCAGTTCCTCATTGCTATTCATTAATGAGTTGAAGGCTTACAAGAGGGAGGAGACAGAGGAGAATTCATTTTGTGCTGGATTTTACCAATATCCAGCATGAGAAATTTTCACTCTATAAGCATCTTATGTTTCCTACTGCAGAAAATATGATGCAATGCTGAATCACAGAATCACAGAATCTTAGTGGTTGGAAGGGACCTCCAAGATCTCCGAGATCATCGAGTCCAACCACAAAAAAACCCACCAAAAAACAACAACAACAACAAAAAAAAAAACCCAAAAAATCCAACACACCCCACACAACCACCACAAAACCAAAAAACCCAAAACCACCACCCACCAACTAAACCCCACACCCACAACCCCACACACTACACCCCACCATAAACCTTGGGCACTAGACCATGCCCTGAAGAGCCACGTCTACACGTTTCTTAAATACCTCCAGGGATGGTGATTCCACCACCTCCCTGGGAAGGCTGTTCCAGTGCCTGACCACTCTCTCAGTAAAGTAAATCTTCCTAATATCTAATCTGAATCTCCCCTGCTGCAGCTTCATACCATACCATACCATACCATACCATACCATACCATACCATACCAGGACCTCTGGTCCTGTCATTATTCCTTTGGGAGAAGAGGCCAACCCCCGCCTCTCTACAACCTCCTTTCAGGTAGTTGTAGAGGGAAATGAGGTCTCCCCTCAGCCTTCTCTTCTCCAAGCTAAACATGCCCAGTTCCCTCAGCCTCTCCTCATAGGACTTGTTCTCCAGACCCCTCACCAGCTTGGTGGCTCTCCTCTGGACATGCTCCAGCACTTCAATGTCCTTCCTGTAGTGAGGGGCCCAAAACTGAACACAGTACTCGAGGTGAGGCCTCACCAGTGCCAAGTACAGAGGCACGATGACTTCCCTACTCCTGCTGGCCACGCTATTCCTGATACAGGCCAGGATGCCATTGGCCCTCTTGGCCACCTGGGCACACTGCTGGCTCATGTTAAGCCGGCTGTCCACCAACACCCCCAGGTCCTTTTCTGCCGGGCAGCTGGGCATATTAGTGCTTGTCAGGAAATGTTAAAACTATGTGGGAACAATGATGCTTGCTTGAATTTTACCTCAGAGAAAAAAATATGTGCTATTACTTATATGAGCATAGCTTTTTTCTACTCAAAAGACCAGAGACATAAAAATCAATGCATTAAATAATGGTATTGTTGAGAAACTGCAAAGAGTATCTGTTCAACTGTTGCTTACATGCAACCTAGGGTACAGAAGAGAGACCATAAGCATATTTTAAAACATGATAGAACTCAACAGCCAGAGATCAGCAGCAAACATTTGTATTTGTGTTCAGCAATGCAGAATCCAGCTGTAACTAGCAGTGTTCCCCAGGTGTCAATACTGGGTCCAGTCTTGTTCAACATACTCATCAACAACCCGTATGAGGGGAGAGGGGACAGAGTGTACCCTCAGCAAGTTTGCTGATGATGCAAAACTGGGAGGAGTGGCTGACTAGAAGGCTGTGCTTCCATTCAGGGAGACATAGACAGGCTAGAAAATTGGATGGTGAGGAACCAAATGAAGTTCAACAAGGGCAAGTGTAGGGTCCTGCCCCTAGAGAGGAATAATCCCATACAAAGGTACAGGTTAGAGGCTTACCTGCTGGAAAGCAGCTCTGTAGAGAGAGACCTGTGAGTCCTGGTCGACAACAAGTTGATCAGGAGCCAGCAAGGTGCCCTGGTGGCCACGAAGGCCAATGGTGTCCTGGGGTGCATTAAAAAGAGTGTGGCCAGCAAGTTGAGGGAGGTCATCCTCACCCTCTGCTCCACCCTGGTGAGGCCACATCTGGTCCCCCCAGTTCAAGAAGGACAGGCAACTGCTGGAGATGGTATAGGAGAGCTACAAAGATGATCAAGGGAATGGAGCACCTCTGTTACGAGGTAAGGCTGAGAAACCTGGGTCTGTTTAGCCTGGAGAAGAGAAGACTGAGGAGGGGGATCTCATCAATGCTTATAAATATCTGAAGGGAGAGTGTCAAGAAGATGGGCCAGGCTCTTCTCAGTGGTACCTGCTGACAGGACAAGGAGTAAGAGGTGCAAATTGGAACACAGAAAGTTCCATCTGAACATGGGGAAAAACTACTTTACTTTGAGGGTAGCAGAGCACTGGAACAGGCTGCCCAGAGAGGTTGTGGATTCTCCTTCTCTGGAGATATTCAAAACCTGGCTGGATGCATTCCTGTCCAGCTGGCCCTAGGTGAACCTGCTTTGGCAGGGGGGTTGGACTAGATGATCTCCAAAGGTCCCTTCCAATCCCTACCATTCTGTGGTTCTGTGATTATTTATTTCTGAAGCTGAGCAAAGGAAATGTAGATATCCTGTAACTGCCCTGTCTATCTTATTAAAGTGAATGTAATACACAGTTTAAATGCATTTTTTTCTCAATACAGATGAAGAATGAGTTTTTTACAAATGACATTCAAGAGATGTTATTGACAAAAACAATAACAAATAAGCTCTGGTCTATATTGTGGCATAGGATGAAGTAGAAACACAAATAACTCCTTCATATGTTTTTGATAGGGCAGCTGTGACTAGCTGTTTCGTTCAGTATATACTCACAGACATGGAATTTGATTAAAAAGTCATTTATTCAATATCTGATTTTTATGTAATCAATCGTACGAATCTTTGCATATTTTATTCATATTGTATTTGCATATTTTTTGTCTGGAAAGACAGAGTTCTCTGTAGCTGAGATTTTCTTTGACAGCTATGCAAATTATTAAGATTAATGTATATATCTATAAAGTCACCAGATGTCCCTTTGTCCTTCATCAGTACCTGTTTTGTGCTGAACTATACAAAACACTCCTGGGCACCTCTCCATGGTGCTTTTGTCTATGAATGCCCTCTGAAATTCATTTATGTGAAATTCATTTGTAACTCTAGCCAGATCTGAACCAATTTTACAGGTAGAAAAAATGACTGAACCCATTTACTCTTAGCTGTTTAAGGGTCCTGAGTTGTGTGTGTATGAGCATTTCTATGATAGCATTTTTTCCAGAGATGCTTATATAAATGATGTCTCCCCACATCTTACCATGCCTCCATTTTCTTTATGATTTTTCAGGACAAATGTGCTGAGGCTTCATATCAGTAGTTTTGCATCCTCCAGAAGTCACTGGCAGAGAGGAATAAAAGAATGAGGAAATAGGTATGCAGGAGTTTATGTGTGTAATTGTTTGCATTCACTGGTTCCTTAGAAAGAGATCTTCATAGTGTCTGACAACTCCACCTCTAAGTTGTCATATGAACAATATCTTTTATTGTTTCAATAACTTTCCTGTAAGGTCTGAATTTTGACCCCTGTATTTTTTTTCCATTTAGTAAGTTGGACAAAAAAAAAAAAGAAAAATTTTCTGTAGAGCTGTCCAGAACTCTCTGTTTACCAAACGGTGGTGAATGTTCACGTAAATTGAATTGGTTATACATTAAGTTGATAGCTATGCCTTGTAAATAAAAAACATTTAATTTCAACAAAGCAGATAAAATTTTCAGTATTTTCTCTCTGCATTCAGTGTGTTTTGACATAAGATACCCATCAATTCAGTTGAGGAGAACAGAAATTTCTGTTATGGATGGAAAAATGTCAATGCAGAAACTGATTGGGAAGTTCTTATGCTGTCCTCATCAAGAGCTCTTGCGTTGAAAGTGTCTTCCCTCCTTTCACTAGGTTGCTGCATGGTTCTGCTCTGAGGAGGTGACAGTGGGGTGTTGAAGAGGGTGTAAAGGCCAGTGTGTCTTAAAGCAACAATAAAATGGTAGGCTGATTATTATTGCTCAAACTAACCAGTAAACTTACAATTGTTTAATAGCTGTAGTATACATTGTTCTTTTAGGAAGGAAAATAATAGAGTCATAGAATGGTTTGGGTTGGAAGGGACCTTAAAGATTGTCAAGTATCCACCCCAAATATGGTTGGATATTAAATTAAAAGTATCCTTGGAAAAGATATTTTTGGGCAGACATTAAATCATGAGTGCAACAGACTGGTTAGTTCAGTGATGACCACTGAAAATGTTCAGTATTCTGTATACTCCTTCCATCTGTTTCTGTCAATGAAGAAATTTGGATGTTGATGGGTTAGTCCAACTGTCTAGAACCTGGAGCTATATAGAGCAATTGTTCTGACCATTCATGTCACGAACACATACTCAGGACTGACTAACTACTTTGAATTAGAGACAGTTAACAACATATACATCTCTTATCAGATACAGTCTATAACACTGAATGGCATAGTCCGTTCAGGTTAAAGATCATAGTCACAACACGCTTCCAGGTGCAAGTTTAGCTTTTTGCGTGACAGTTGTTATAAAAACTTGCCTGCATTCTGGTAGAAACAATGAGCTGGTACCTTTGATTGATAGTCCATCTTGTGGTACAATCTGTTGTCTGACTTCCCAATACACTGTGCAGTCAAGATCATCTATCTGAAATACCCATTTGTCCTGAAAGCCTGGAACAGCTTTCATGGGCTCATGGTCTTTACTAGATTTTATCCAGTTTCTGTTGAAGGTCTATTAGTGAATTCATGACCAGATTTCCTAAGGTAGTGACACTGCCTAGACCAGTTAAGTTTAAAATGAGGATTCAAGGGGGGACCTAAAACATAACAAAGAACACAATTTACCAAATACTATTTTTTCCCTGGAACTCAAGGAAAGAAAACATCTGACTAATGACAGCAACTTGATTCAAGTACAGTAAGAAGGAGTTAAGATGTTCAGAGAAAGGTGGTTATACTAATTTGTAATAAGCTCAAATGAATTCAAAGGAAAGAAATATCTGATTTATTTCACAGGCATGCAGACCTTTCACTGTGTTTTAGATTTTAATTATAAGTCCACTCTACTGCCACACACAATTTTATTGTTCAAATAATACTGTCTTATAAGATCAGGAAACTTCAGTTTATTTTTATTCTGCCTTCAGTAAATTAGACAGGCACAATGATGGGGTTTTTAGTGGGAGGAGTAACACAATCTTATTTTTTTCCCTTGGTATCTGTTAAGTCTAAAGACAATTTCTGCCCCAGCTAAAGGAAGAGACTCATACAAACAGGCTTTTGTATGTGTTGGATATCTCAAGTATTATCACAAAAACTGGGAAACGGGAAGAGATGTGAGGTTCTCAGACTATTCCCCAAAGAGTGGAAGAAGATTTTGGCAACTATAGAACAATTATTCAGCTGAGCAACATTCCAGTTACCCAGCAGGAGTTCAGTAAAATATTTTGCCCTATAATGAAGATACTAAATGAGTTGTGGGGTCAATTTAACTCTTAAGTTCTAGGTTTTTAAAAGGCAGAAGAGTATTCATTCTTTCCTACTTCTATACATAAAAGGGGATGGAGAGTTTATGGTTTTTACTGGGTTATAAAACCTTAGTCTAACTTTTCCATTAGAGATACTCTCTGTATTCCACGTGGAATAACTACAGTACAGCTTTGTTTTGTATATAGAATAAAAAGAAATAGACTAGTGTTTTTAACTTTCTGTTAAAGTTGTTTCCCTAGAGCTAACAATTGCTCCAACAGTATTTCAAATGAATGTTTTATAAAAGTTTTATAACCCAGTCTATTTCTCAGCTTTGATTCTACAAAGCCTTCTGTACTGAAATGCTTTCTAAAGTGCTTTCACAGGTCGTTTGGATCCAGCCTCTCATTTTGCTCAATCCTCTCTCTGAAAAGGCAATGGATGCTGTTTCAATATTTTCTGAATTCCAAATCTGTGGTTTGTCCATTGCCTGACTTTCAGAGCTTTGTGAAGTCATACAGAGATTACTGATCTTCAGTATGTTGATAATTTCTCTATTTTCCAGTAAATCCAGACATGGCATAAATAGACTTTAGCAGATCTTCCTTACTCAAAAAATTAAAATAAGACTTTCACATTTTGTGTTGGATTTGTACTTGTATCAGCTTTGTATCTTACTCCTTACTTGCAAAAGGCAATTGAGAAATTCACACATCAGTTATGCATTGATCTTACTCATTTTGTCTTTGTTACCCAGGTCTCATAGGGTTACCCGGGTCTCCTCATGGATTTTTTTTCTTTCATATATGTAAAAGATTGTATTTAAGCGTTTTATGTCTTCCTTTTGTATGATGATCGCATCTGTCTCTTTAGTAAACAGACTTTGGATCCTGATGGGATCCAAAGATCTCCATCTGTAAATTTAAGCTTTGCTTTTTTTTCATGTTACATGCAACATTTAATTTTTATTGAGAGTAGCGTGAAAATAAAGCCCCTCAGAAATCCATTGCTCTTTGAGAAACCCAGTTTTCATCTCCTGCTCCTCGTGCAGGTTCAGGTGTTTTAATTTAACAGGTACCTATTTACATATGTGTTCCAAGAGGGCTGGATGATCCACCTTTTACCACTGAAAGCCTGTATTCTTTCCTCTTTTGTTTATGCTCCCTTGATAGACTGCATTTCTGCCCTCTCATTTACATTGTTTCATTGCTCCTTAGCCCTTTATGTCTCTTTTTTTTTTTCCTTTGCAGATAACAATATTTCTTAAGTACAATTACCTTTGTGTAATCTTTATTATCCTCCAACCTTTCTGTACAGTTTAGTGAGTATCCAATATTTGAATGAAGTTCGGATTTCACTGATAAGAGACAGCTATTTAATTTCCTTCCTACACTTCAAAGGAGTGCTGTGAACTTAGAAAATACTGGGTGCATGCATATAAATCCATTGCTTGTAATTTTCTTTAATGCCCATCAGAAGGTGATTTGTTTAAGAGGAATCTTTATTTGTATTTTGATATCTTTCTTCTCCCAGGCAGCTTCTCTGTTTTCTAGTCTGGTGCTGGTTTCATACATTTCTTTCATCATAAGTTTAAATAGCTGATAGAATGTTTTCAATTCAACTCGGGAACTGCAAGATTTAGATCTTTGCAGGCAGAATTTTAACATAAAAGTAAGAGGTGGAAGAAACAGAGAAACACTAAAGAAAACAGTGCATTTAGGCTGTAAAATTGTTTTCCTTGAGCCAGCTGAGCACAAGAAGATAAAGAATTTTTCTGTATGTAAGGTCTAGTATGTGTAACAGTATGGTACAAGAAATAGACAAAGCTACTTGTGCAGGCCATGCATACATTGGGCCTGCCCTCCAGGGCATGTCTTTCACCATCTGAGAGGACAAGAAACCTCACTTGCAAATGATTCATTGTTAGCAGTATATGCCTGGCAGTATTAAGTTTTTCACAGAAGAAATTTAAGGATAACCAGGGATCGAGGGCTTCAGTAAGAATATCAGCTCTACAAAATATACAGTAATAAATATTTTTATTTTCCTATGCCTAAAGTCTTTTGGAGAATGAGACAAGAAAAGAAAAAGTAGAAATAGTATAGAATTATGTAGGTAAGCAGGTAAGAATATAAGTAGGTAAGAAATTATGTGTAACATATATGGTCTTTCCAAAAGACAAATGCAATTGCAAAATGCTGGAATTAGTAACAAAGTCATTTTAAAAATCAAACTGAAAAAAAAAAGAACCCTTGTGCCCTTGTGCAGCTCTCTAACTCTGCTAATTTAACTGATAATAATAATACAAATAGATCACTATGGAAAGAAGAACACAGGAGAGTTTGGAAGAGAGGACTGAATTATTCTTTTAATCCATATTGTTTTAAATAAAATTAGTCACAGGGTAATGATGACTGTTGAGGTAGTCCAGGTTGTGACCTAAAGAGCAGAGGAGACAATTAAATTAACTGTATGTAGAAAGTGCACAAATAACTTAAAATCCACACAATCCTGGTAGGCAACATGTCTTACATGTAATTTTCATAGAGGTATACACTTCTTCACATACAAATGCATGTGCAACAGGAATAAGGCAGAAGGAGATACCAGGTAGTAAAGGATAAATCAAGATGAAGAGTCTGGATCTAGAAAACGAAGAAATTAAGAATTGCAAGCAGTTAAAAGACAAGGTTACAGAGAAGTGCAATCAACTCCCCCACAAAAGTGAAAATTTGAAAAGAGCCATGGCCAGTAATTAATTGAAGTCCAAAATTAATATCCACAGGATATTGAGGGAAAACAAAAAATGAAATAATACCCATATGGATGAAAGAATATAAATTTCCAATTCAAAATTAGAGAGAGAAGCCAGACAAAAAATATTTGAGACTCTGTGCTGAGAGGAATTAATGTCAAAACTCCTGAGCGCTAACTGAAAAATCATAAACACTATTTTCATGAGGAATTTTTTCAGGTCTACTAAACAAGGAAAAAAATAAAGTAAAACAAGAACAAGGATTGACAAATATTTCAAGGACTAGTAATGCCATTCTCTTTAACAACAGAACAGGTAATTTAAAACCCTGCTTTGTCTGACTATGATTTCATTTTGGAGATGCTTCATCCTTAACCATTGGGTTATTGGATGTTTTGGCATGATGGTTCTTTCTTTTTTTTTTTCCAAAATACTGTCTGGTATTCTGATGTAAACCAAGAAATACCATTTTTGATATTGGTATTGATTTATTTACAGTATATGATCCTATGTTTTTTTTGATATGAAACAATATGAGAAACGACCATTTGGAACAGGGATAATATGAAATACCTGTCTCAAAAATAACAAAACAAAATTAAAGAAAAAATCAGAATTACATGACTTCCAAAATATTCTACTGGCAAAAATATGATAGTTGTACCTATTTAAAAAATACTGTTTAGAATGATTATTTTTTCTTGAACTTTTTCATGTCAAAAGACCATCATGTCAAAAGAGCCATATAAGAGCCACATTAGACATTATTTTCTACATTCTTAATAAGCACATACTTAACAAATTTTAGGGGATACTTGATCTTTCTTCAGATCTGCTTCCTACAAGGTAGCAGTGCATTGATTCTATCAGTTGTTATATCCATTTTTAGATCAGAATGAAGACAACAGTGAAACAAATAGAATTGTGATTTAAACATGCTTACTGACAATAGTTACACTACTACTTGGCATAGAAATAAATATAATTCTCTGTAACACTTAGGTGGATCATGGTTTACAGCTCTGTAAGCTAGATAGATTTTAGACATTGCCTGATAACCATTTAAAAATGTTTCACAGTAAATGGTGTATTTTTCTGCAGTTAAAAAAGCACTTATAAAATCTACCTGTGCTTTCCACTAAACTTAACTTATTGTGTACTATGAACTGTAAAACTCACATAGCTTTCATGTGATCAACATTTAAAGAAGTAATGCTGTCAAATTGCAGTAGATATGATATTACATTGGAGAATATTAGCAAGTCTAACAAAAACACTGGAACCACTGGAACAGGGGAGAGGTTTTTTTTAAAACAATATAGATAGAGAAGAACTGTGAATTTTAGTTAGAGGACACTCTAAGGTATATAAATGTTTACTGTTCACTACTTGTAGCCTGAAGGTGCACTTTAAGCACAGGCAGGAATAATTTAGTTTAGTTTCCATGAATTTACAGTCTGAGCTATTTGAATTTCAATGAGTGTTTCTATTCTACACTGTTTGACTTCAGAAGGAGTAGAAGCAAGACTTAGTTTTACACAACTCTACAGATAGCACTCAATATTCAGGAATATTAATAATATTATTAATTACATTATATTTGAGGTAACAAGTACCTAAGTTAAATCTAGAAAGGAAATTAGTGAAATATGACTGCTAAAAAATGTTGGTTATGAACAATGATGTTTTGCTAGTAGCAATTTTAAGCAATAACATCAACTTGTTTCCCTATTAAAGCTCTTTCAACCCTGTCTTTAACCCAGAAAACATGAAGAAATCATACTATCCAGGTTCTGAAGTTCTCTATTAATAAGCAGTTTGGGGGTTGTTGCTGTACAGGACTTTTTGGAATGATGTTCTCCTAAAATTCTTATTTGAGGACCCTAATCAGTACCTCATATTGCCCTACTGTTTTCACTGTGAATAGGAAAATCATCAGTGAGTACTACATTTCCAATATGGTTAAATTAAGTGGAAATGTCTGGTCAAGTCAGTTACACTTCCACTGGAAAAGATAGTTGCAATACCTGTTTAATAAAACCACATATGAAGTATACAATGTTTAATGTTTGGGTATAAAAAAAATTATAGTATATGTTTTGCTATAATGTACTTGTAACATCACTGAATTAATGTCTCTTTTGATTATCAGCAGAGTTAAGCTAACTATGGTATAGCTCAAAGTCATAGTTACCTCCCTACTGATTATCTAGGACTATGAAAATGAAAGCTTATTAAATTAAGCAATCTATGTTATGTACGTTAGTTGTAGAACCAATGAATTCAATTCACCTGTAAATGACCTCTGAAACAAAAGGAAGTTTAAGAAATATAATGTGTGCAGATGAATAATGTGGAACTAACTTAGAATATAAAAACTAAGTTATTCTTAGATAAACAAAATTTATTAAATTTCAAAAATTTCTAAAATCTTACGAATTGTGTATGTAAGCCTAGAAGTTGCTACAAAAAGATTTTGCCAAGATATTTCCCATTATGCCTTCTAGGACATAAGAAAATGTTATTTGCATGTTATAATATAGATTTAAAAACAAAACAGTATGTTTTAACTTACTTTATGTTTTAGCTTGATAGATTGTATGAAAGTCTATATTTTTTTACGAAACTGTAAAACTATATGGAAATACAGTATATATATATGTACCATATTTCCAATATACAGGGGGAGAAAACAATGGAAGTTAATAGAATATGAAGATCTATTTGTTAAAAATAGTCCTTTGTCCTGAAAGGGTACTTAATAAAAATGTGAACATATTTTCTGTTTCTACTAAGATAAATACAGAGGGTTTTTTTGATTTGCACCATGGTTATTTATCAGCATGTGACACAGTGTGTTCCTACAGACCTGCAGAACCTGTAGTATTTGAAAGGGACAGGTACTAGGGCTAGAAGTTCTTCCCACCATTTTTTGCCCTTTCTGATATGTCATGCATATTCCTTGCCATTTCCCTTGACAGCATAATGTTTTTAATATCCACCACCACCCACCCCTCCCGCCTTCATTCAAAAACTGCATCTGACTGTTTAAAGAATTACACACTTTTAGGCCAGAATTTTAAAAATTTGTTTATTTATTCCCCTCTTTTCCCTTTCATTGAGACAAAAGAAGGCTGAGTAAGCAGCAGATCTCAGTGCGAAGTCCTACAAAGAGACTAGTGATGAGATACTGTCTGTGATGCTTGCCCTGACAGAGACTCAGTCAATCATAGAATCATAGAATCATAGAATTGTCGAGGCCGGAAGGGACCTCCAAAAGTCATCTGGTCTGACCTCCCCACAGTCAGCAGGGACACCCCCAACTAGACCAGGTTGCCCAGGGCCTCATCGCGCCTCACCTTGAATATCTCCAGGAAAGGGACTTCAACCATCTCCCTGGGCAGCCTGTCCCAGTGCTCCACCACCCGCACAGTAAAGAACTTTCTCCTAATCTCCAATCTAAATCTGCTCCCCTCCAGCTTAAAGCCATTGCCCCTCGTCCTATCACTACAGGCCTTTGTAAACAGGCTCTCCCCAGCCTTCCTGTAGGCCCCCTTCAGGTACTGGAAGGCTGCTATTAGGTCTCCCCGGAGCCTCCTCTTCTGCAGGCTGAACAACCCCAGCTCCCTCAGCCTGTCCTTGTAGCAGAGGTGCTCCAAACCCCTGATCATCCTTGTGGCCCTCGTCTGGACCTGCTCCATCAGGTCCATATCTTTCCTATATTGAGGGCTCAAGACCTGCACACAATACTCCAGGTGAGGTCTTACCAGAGTAGAGTAAAGCAGAAGAATCACCTCTCTGGACCTGCTAGCAATGCATCTTTTGAAGCAGCCCAGGATGTGATTGGCCTTCTGGGCTGCAACTGCACATTCCCTGCTCATGTCCAGCTTCTCATCCACCAGCACCCCCAAGTCCCTTTCCTCAGGGATGTTTTCTAATACCTCACCCCCTAGTCTGTACTGACGCCGAGGATTGTTCCAGCCCAGGTGCAGAGCCTTGCATTCGCTCTTGTTGAACCTCATGAGGTTCACCTGGGCCCACCTCTCCAGCCTGTCCAGGTCCTTCTGGATGACATCCCACCCCTCTGGTGTATTGACAACACCACACAGCTTGTTGTCATCTGCAAACTTGCTGACAGTGCCTTTAATCCCTCTGTCTATATCATTCTATATCATTGATAAAAATGTTAAACAGTATTGGTCCCAGCACGGACCCTTGAGGGACACCACTTGTCACTGCTCTCCATCTGGACTTCGAGCCATTGAGTACAGTCAGTGTGCATGGTGTAAATTATTGCTCTGCAAAAAGACTAACATGAAGCTTTTCATCACCTACAGTTCCTCAGGACGCGGACTTTTATCTTCCATTGGATCATGTTGCAAAACTTGATGCCAGAAAAGCTAGAAAATTGCAAATGCAAAAGCTTATTATCCTAGTTGTGAGGATTCTTATACTTGGCCTTTTACCCTTACGACTATTCTCTCACAGTCAGAGTGAAAACGGGGACAGAGGAATCCAGTGCTAATTTTGCTTTTAATGTTGTTTGTTAACCAATGTGAAACTGCCCTTCTTTCTTATTCTTGGATTTCCTATTTGAAGGCATTGAGGGAAGTAAAGTTTAAGAGCATGCTATCTCCTCCACACACTAGCACAAAAGCAACTTTTCTGCAGCTGTAATATCAAATAATGAACACAGTCTTTTTTGTATTCTTTAAATATGTTATAAAATTTTGCATACAAAGCAAGATTGCAAAGTCACTTTTGTATCTCAGGTTACTAAGAAAATTCATTGTGTCTGCATTGTGAATTTTCATTCTTTCCTTTTTTCCTAGGGTTTAAGACATGTATGATGTTTCACCTGTCAGTAGTCTGGTAGGTGGAATAGAAAGAAGTTCTGGATATTCAAAGAAAGACTACGATGTTAGTGTTAATTAATATATCTCTGAAAACAATTATAATTCTGTACACTGGACATTTGCTATCTATAGGGGAAATATTATAAGATTAAATACATGTTGTGAGGGGAATCAGAAGTATAAATAGTACCATAAACTGGCATCCCTGTGTCCTATGTCACAACTGGCTGATATCTTGTTAAGCACTGTGCCTTCCCATACTGCTTCCAGCAGCTCCTCCAGCAGCACCTGACAATCCTGGAAGTCTGACATCATCTCAGACAGGCCTTCATAGGTATCTTGTGTACTAAAGAGCACCTCAAAAGGCACTAGTCATCTCTTATCAGTTTACGACCCTTCTTTGTGATTGCTTCTATGTTCAACCTCATCTACACTGTACAAGACAGAAGTAATGTGTGAAGCTGGTGGTGGGTGGAAACATGCCCAGCACGGGCAGCCCTGGCCTCTTCTGAGAGAGGGCACCCCTGCAAGCCCCCCACTGCCAAAATTATGACACCTGCGCCTATGTCTCTTGTCACTGAGAGACAATAAAAACAGATTATCTGGGTTTCTTTTCTTGTTAGACATGTTTCAGAACAGAATTGCTTATTCTCCTCAGAACATTCCCTGCTTTTTATTGTTTTACGTGGTCTCCTACCCCTACTGGTGAGTCATATTCCTCAGCTAGGATCCGTGAGTTCAGAGCCTTGCTGATAGTGTGCCCTTGCTGGGATTTGACTGCAGAACAAGCAGATTTGGCAAAATAGGCAAACTTATTAATGCCCTGAGAGTTTTAGCCTTCGGGAAACAAGATTGTAAGTAAATGATGTCAAGTTAAGGTTGATGCCGAAGTAGACAGGTTTTGCCTAAAAACTTTGTTACATAATATTCACTTTTCTACCATTGTAGCGAATTACAGAGAAAGAAATTACAATGATTATCAGCCTCCCTGATTGAATTACTATTTAATTCAAAGAAACACTCTTACTATGTAAGTACTGACATTGTAACCTCTGTTCAATAACATGTTTAGTTTATGTTAACAAAGATAAAAAATTATGCTGGTATCCATGTGTTTTAACTCATTCCTTTTTCATAGTGATAAACTTGTCAAAGATACCTATGTCTCTAACAAGTGTATTTCCTACTTGAATAATTTTAGTGGCTTGATTACTTCTTAAATTGTATTTTTTTTCCAATACATAAGGTGAATCTTTGTTTAAAAGTACCTGTGATATGTGTTTAAGTCTAAGTCTGTTCTTAACAATGGCTAAGAAAGTCTTGTCTGCTTACCTGGGAACAAAGTTTGATCGGTTATATAATTTTTATTATCTTATTATTTCATAAAATACATTAAATGTGGTACATAAGCACATTAGCTTAATTTCCTACTCAAGATTAAATAAGGAACATGTTGTATATCCTGCCTTGAACAGTCAAAGATTAAAAATCCTTGGCAACATACATTTTGATGTTATAAATGATCATTTAATGATGGTTCTTTCTTTCATAACCTGAAAAACAAACAAACAAACAAAAACAAACAAACAAAAAAAAAAAAACCAAAAAGAAAGGATCACAGAAGCCTGTATAATTCTAGTAAGCACAGCTGCTGACATCATCTATTGGCATCAGACTTACGGAGCAGTTCTTTGTGGAAGATTTGCGATGACACATTTGCGTATACATGGCTACGGAACTGCAGAATCTGTCACAACATTTCCTTCACTGCAATGCTTTAGTAGACCTTTTATATGAAAGAGGTAAGATCTGAACCATATGGCTTTAGCTACCGACTCTCTGAGACTACACTTTGAAGCTGAGGGAATCTGTGGCCTTGCAGAAACCACTTACCACCTTGCATGGTTGGACCCTGAAAGAGACAGACAAGCAAGTTTTCAGGTGAGAAAGCAAGAACAGCTTTAATTATCCTTAGGCCATAGCACATCTGTCAAGTGCCAGTGTGTTTTTCAAAGTGCCCTGTTCCTTAGAAACAAACTGCAATTTCCAGATGTAGGCATGCTGACAGGTCTGTCATCATTTTTACTGTGGTCATATTCCTTTCTCTGCATGGCTAGTCCAATGTGAATGTGATTTTGACATGAAAATGGGATCATCACGTATGATTTATAAAGGAATACAATATTTTCTACAATCTATTGGATAAGTTTGATTCACCACTTTGTTTTTATCACTTTATGTTTGAACTACCTTTGATTTTAATTGGTTGGCTATAACGTAAGAATATATATATATATATTTAACTATAGGAAATACTTTAAATACTTGAATCCTAAAAATCCAAAACATTTCAAATAAGTACAAGGAACTAGAAGTTCATGGGCTTAAGTATCCCCCAGAAACCTTCTTCTTTTTTACTCAGAAGTATTCTGCTTTTCAATATCAAGTTTCCCTCTATAAACATATCATGAAGATTTCTTTTTACATTATACAATATGTAATCTAGAGATTATTGTCAACATGCAAATACATTTTAAGATAAATACAGAATGATGTTGGGTTTTCATTCTGTTAATGACAAAAGAATATCAAGAAGCACAAAGTGAAAGGATTTTTTGTAATTTATTGCAAAAATAAATTAAGTAAAGGCTGAGTTCTAAATAACATTGATTGGCAAAGTCTCTTTTATTAAAAAAAATTAATCTTCCCAAATGATGTAAATGTTCTGCATTCACACAACTGAATTGAGCCTGAGACATCTTTGGAGAGATAATGGAGGTATAGTAATAAAACCTTTGACATCTAACTGAAAATTAAACAAAATTTAATTGTCTTCTTAGCCTGACTTCTACTCTGTGTCTTTTTAGCTAGCCAATTAACTTAAAATTAATTCCTAGCCTTTAAATGAGGAGATACAGCCCATCTTTTGCGTTGTCTTGGAGTTCAATAAGATTGAAATTGTTCTACTGTGATTTCTCAATTAGTCTTCTCTATATGAGTGAAATATATTAGTTCTTTTGACTAGATTATGTGTAGAAATAAGGCAACATTAAATTGTTAAAAAGGTCTGTTTAGCCTCTTGAGTAATAGTGATACAATTTGTTACTGATCTCAAGTGTTTTACTATGAATGAAAATAATAAAATTATTTTTATAGTTCCTGAAATATCTTTCTATTGTACTAGCAAAAGATGTCAGACTGTCGACTGTAGACTTCCTTTTGTGCAGGGGAAAGACTTAGAAGTACCATAATTAAATAGTATTTAAAATGTTGGATTCTCTCCTTCTCTCCTTCATGTTTTCTCCCTCTCACTCTTTTGTTTTTTCTTTTTTCTTTTACCTTTTTTCTTTTTTCTTTTTTTTCCCCTGAGATATATTAATATTAGCATTTTATTGAAAGACATTCTGAATAAAATTACAAGGATTTTAAATCTTTGAAAAATTTTACTAATAAAGAAGTTGAAATAGCCAGGGTGTTTCTGTTTGTTTTATTTTCCCATTCTAGAAAAGAGAATAATAGAGGAGTAATAAATTTTTTAGTTTGTAGAAGTGCACTATGAAGAGACAGTGGTAAACTCTTCCAAAGGAACAAGAAAGCTACTTACTTTGTATAAAGAAGGTTTTAGACTAGATGAAAACAATGCAAAACAATAAAAAACTCAGATATGTCTAGCTCCAAAACTAGGAGAAGATGAGGTTAGTTAGGAAAGCTGTAAAATCATTATTTTTGAAGATGTGTAGAAACAGTTTAGAAAAAATAAGCCAGGGAGATCTAGAAGTATTTATTTTACCTGAGAAAAAGGAGGTGGAATAGATTAGCCTTCTAGTTCTAATAGACCATCCACTGCTATTGTATGTATGCATTTGGTTTAGGACCTGTATGCATTGGATTAGAAACTATGAGGTCTGTACATGTCTTGCATTATTATAGCATCTGAGTACCCTATGTTCACTGAATATGACTTTTTGTATTTGCATACAAACCATCTCCCCACCCCCTGAGTTTGGTCTGACTCTTCCTTCCTGAAAGAGTTTTTAATCTAATTTCATTAGATTGCTGCTCCCTTCTACAAGTGGAAGATAAGCTTTTGAATTTCTCTTAATTTGAAAGAGTGACACTGGACACATGTTGTAATAATTTGATTAATAGTTGAAGCAGAGACAATTTCACATATGACACTATTTCAAAAATGAATCTGAAACTTCATGTGCCTGTATTTTGTGAAGGATTTCTTATGAATTATTTTAAAATCTCTGTTCCAAACTCCTAAGGAAAAGAATATTTTATTTTATGAACCTTGACGGATACAAGTTGAGCTGATCACTATTGCTAAGAAACCTCTGTATCTAGGCACAGATCTTCAGAAGCCGGTGAAACTTTAAAGCAGAAATTTGAGTCATTTAAACAGTTCAGGAAACTCTAAACTGAAGTGGTAGATAAACCGGGAATATTTCAATTCATAACTTCAGATTTATGTTTCTAATTTCCTTCTATAAATCAATTTAGATAATTTTTTCATTTTTATACATTTTTAATTTTTATTGCATCTAGTGGAAGGATGTAATCCTTCTATAGCTACCTGTCTATAGGTAGCTCTAATGCAGACAGAATTATCTAGGCAAAGATCTGCCTTTAGATAAACTGAATTGTGTTGAAAATAATCACTTGCACAGTGAAAAGAAATAGCCCTTTCCTTCCAGAGTAGTAGGTGGATAAGTGGTATGCTAAGCTAGGTCAGCTCAAATGATATCAGATTACTATTTTAGGAAACTGCATTGAGCTCCAAATTCTTCAAGCAATAAGTATGTAAAAAAACCCCTAACAGCCTTAACTTACATTACAGAACAATGGTAATTTTAAGAAAAGAAAATAAAAATAAGCAAGACAATTTTATTTGTTTTAGAAGTAAGCTTAGTGAATTCAGATGACCAAGCATGTTATTCTCTAAAAAACAAAACAAAACAAAAAACCAAAGCAAAAAACCCACAAACAAACAAACAAAAAACAATAAAAAACCCCCCAAACCCTAAAAGAGTTCTGGTCAAATATTCGAGAAAATTTCACATTCATATGCCCTACTGGCAACCAAGCACCACACAGTCAGTTGCACACTTACCCCAAGGTGGGATGGGAAGAGAATTGAAAGAGTAAAAGTGAGAAAACTCATGGGTTGAGATAAAGACAGTTTAGTAAGTAAAGCAAAATTTCTCACACAAGCACAAAACAAGGAATTCATTTAATACTTCCCATCAACAGGCAGATGTTCGGCCATGTCCAGGAAAGCAGGGCTCCATCACACATAACTGTAACTTGGGAAGACAAACACTGTAACTCCAAACCTCCCTCCCTTTCATTCTTCTTACCCCAGCTTACCTACTGAGCCATCATATGGTATTTGGTCAGTTGGGATCAGCTGTCCCAGCTGTGTCTCCTCCCAACTTTTTGTGCACTCCCAGCCTACTCACTGGCAGGTTGGTATGAAGAGCAGAAAAGGCCTTAACTGCTTAGCAAGAACCAAAAACATTAGTGCAATATCGACAGTATTCCCATGCCAAACTCAAAACATAGCACTACACTAGCTGCTAGGAAGAACGTCAACTCTGTCCTGGCTGAAAACACTACATGCTTGATGGTTGCGCTAACCAAAGGCAGAGTTCATCCTTCATTTTCAGAGAACAGACTTTTTGGTTTTCACTTCTGCAGTATTAACATAGATAAACTGCATGTTCAGAGCCTCACTGTTCCTTTTTCCCAAGCTGGAAAATGTTTCTTTTAGGGTGGAAGTCACCTAATCCATTGTAAATCGTTATCTCGGGATAAAATGAATAATGTTGCAGAGTACTTATTTCAGTCTGTTAGCTAAAAAGACAGCTTAGGATCTCAAGCAGAGACATTGAAATAATTTGCTTTTATCAGATGAATCCCATACAAAGCACCCTTTTGAATGCAAGTCTGCTGATAATTTGCATTGTAATAGGTTACTTAAAGGGGAATCAGTAGCAGAATTAAACTGAGAGATCTAAGTTTCATAGTGACATAAAAAAAAAAGGAAAAGAAACCACCATGGAAAAGTTAGGCTGAAGAGAGAGGAAAGTAGACAAATAAGATGCAGAAAGCACACACCTCTGAAAAAGAGGAAAACTATGCTATACTGACAGGTACTTTATCTGGGTAGTGTCCAGCTGTGTTAGGAAAACCAAGTATCATAAAAGCCTTTTAAAATAACTATGCACTTCTGTTACAACAGCTCCAAGGGACTTTCTTTCACTGACTACTTTTTTTTTCTATAACTTCTGTAAAAAGTTACCCAGAAGAATTCAAACCCTGTACAGACAACAACACACACCTTACCTGCCTCCAAATCTATTAATTTGTACAAAAGACGTTTACAGGCTGTCCCAAGACAAATAACCTCTCTTCTTTCAGGGGAACCCTTTAGAACCTCCTTTGCAGTACACTGGCACCTGGAAATTAGAGATAGCATGTGAATGGAGAAGAAGTAATAGAAAACTGAAAATACTCTGTGAGAGGCTGCTCTCAGACTCAGGGGGAGCAAATGTAGAGAAACTGAATTATTTTACATCTTCCCCCCCCCGCCCCCCGAAGGTAAAGAAACATTAATGTATCAATAATAATAACATTGATTAAGAATAATTTATTTCATCCTCAGATCAGGATGCTTTCAAAATTTATTGATGTGATACTGTGGAGTTGGGTACTACCATCCCTGCTATATCAATGAAGAAGCAATCACAACACAAATATACATAACTGCCAAATGGTAAGCTACAACAGAGGTAAAAATTAAATGTGAAATTGCCTTCTTGCCACTCCTGCAATGATATCTTTTGTTTCCATACAAGGATATCATGTTTCAGGAAGGACAGAGTTTTAGTGAACAGAAAGGTCCTGGGGCTTCATTCCATCAACTTTTCTTAGAATCATAGAATAGTTTGGCTTGGAAGCGACCTTAAAGATCATCTAGTGTCAGCCCCCCTGCCATGGGCAGGGACACCTCCCACTAGACCAGTTTTTTCAAAGCCCTATCCAGCCTGGCCTTGAACACTTCCAGGGATGGGGCATTCACAAATTCTCAGGGCAACCTGTTCCAGTGTCTCACCACCCTTATAGTACAGAATTTCCTCCTAATATCTAATCTAAATCTTCCCTCTTTCAGTTTAAAACTAATATCCCTCCTTCTGTCACTACATTCCCCTACAAAGAGTCCCTCTCCTCATCTTTCGCGTAGACCCCCTCATTGTACTGGACCCTTGTTGAGATTCATGAGCTGTGCTGGGACCAACCTCTGAAGCCTGTCCAGGTCCCTCTGGATGACATCCTTTCCCTCCAGTTTGTTGACTGCACCACACAGCTTGGTGTTTTCGGCAAACTTGCTGAGGGTGAGCTCATTCTCACTGACCATGTCACTAACAAAGATGCTAAACAGCACCGGTCCCAATATCGACCTCTGAGGAACACCATGCATCACCGGTTTCCACTTGGACATTGACCCATTGACTGCAACTATTTGAGTTCAGCCATCCAGTCAATTTCTTATCCACCAAGTGGTCCATCTGTCAAATCCATGTTTCTCGAGTTTAGAGACAAGGATGTCATGAGGGACAGTGTGAAATGCTTTGCACAAGTACAGTCCTTATTTATTAAATGGTTTTGATATTTTTTTGTTTAGAAACTAAAAACTAAAGTTAACTGATTATTGTAATGAAATACAAAGAAATACATCAGAAAAGATTTTGTCTTTAAGAATTTCCTGTCTTATGGAATTAAGAAAATAAACAGTAATAACCATGTCGGCAGTTCCAGCTTGAGTCCTCATATAGTCTGTAGTTATGCTTCCAACTTCTGGTCAAACTGATTACCTAGCCCCAGTAATTAGTACCACTTAATGTAAAGTGCTGTTCAGTGTATTAGAAATCTCTTGTCAGAAGATGCCCTGGGCTGACAGCAGGGTGACCAAACTAATTCTCGCTTTTAGAACAGACAGAAATTGTAGGTCGGAGATAAGGAAGATATGCTCACATTTCTGTCTCAATTACATCTGGATCCAGGATAAAAATGTCCTGTGGTTAAGTCATATATGCAACTGACCCTTTGCCTTCATGAATATGAATGCTCACAGAAAAGTTAAATTAGGAAAAAAAAATACACTGGTAATTTCTCAGGAGTATGTTGACAGGTTATGCTTATTTATTTATTTATTCTCTAGACTTTAGGATGCATGAGATTTTTTTTTGCTCACATTTGATTAGAGATAGTCACACTTTGTTTAGAGATATTCAAGAGTTTAAAAATGGTCAAAATGTCCATAAAACAATACATAATACAGCTCATTTCCAATACGAAAACATATCCAGACAATGAGCAAAACTTTCACAAAAACTACATACTGCATAAGACAAGACTGTGAGATTTATGGTGAAAAAGAGTATTGCTGTCAGAGGTGTGTTTCTCCACATTTTTCCTTTCTTATTTTAACACTAACATTTTTTCACACAACATAGACTTTGAATCATCGTACTCAAGTTTACTTGAATCTTGGGAACAAGCCTGTAATCAACATTAAAACTGGCCCTGTAAAATAGCTGTAAATTAACAAAATTCCTGATAGAAAACATATTCTTAAAAATAATACTAAGAAAAAGAATTTTTGTATTACTGTTACTGAAGTAAGCGATACTTTTTTTCAGTGGTATCAGTGGGAATAGGACTGCATTTTTTGAAATACTATTAAAAATACCAGCTTCATAAGAAATGTTTGACATTTTAATCCATTAATCAATCATATAATTTTGGACCTTGATATTCATAGGTAAGAACATCATACTGTTTGATATTATGATTTTCAGTCATGCAATTCCAAGTCAAAATTACTGCAGAAGTCTAAGTGTCTGGAAGGAAAATTAATCTAAAACTAACTTATTCCGTACCACTGAAATGAACGGGCATTTCTCAATGAGTTCAAAAAACAGATTTGGGGTCAAAGCATAAATATAAATACACTTATATTTACAATTTTAATATATTTTAGAGGTATTAATTTTTATACGGCTCCACTATTCTGAATAAATTTAAAATAAAAAATAGAGCATGTTATTTAATTCTAAATGACATTCTGCAGTAGTGATTGCAATTAATATTAAAATGCAGCTTTTTGTCTAATGAACTGTGAATAATCAAGTTTTATTAAAAAAGCCCTAATTTGTTTAGGTACATGCATTGCCTAGTTATCCAATTATTGCTGCAAAATTACAAACGGGGAAAGTCAAATGTGTTAAATTAAGAAGGTCACCAAAGTAATTAAGACTGCTGAAGCATATTATTAATACTTTACAGTAGGTGGGGCACTGCTGAAATTTACCTGCTTTTCCTTGTTATGTAAATGATGGGCTTTTGTACCATCAGCGTTTAAATGAGTTAATTTACAGATAAAAGAATTGTAAAAGAGAAGGCAAGGTTCTGGGCAAGAAAAGTTCTTATCAGCTACAAAATTAAATGAAAACTGTTTTCTTTCCTTAGTAATTCGATTGTGTGTTGCTAATTGTATGTTGAGGATGTTGGAGTGTTTTTTCTATGCCTCCAAAGAAATAAGAGGAACAGGAAGAAAGGAGTGCTGTATGAGAAAAATATTAACATATCTGTTAATATCTCTGTTAACTGAGAAGGTCTTGTGGGGATGTAAAGGTTCAAGGTTGTCTTGGACAAAGTGATCACGAGATCATAGAGTTTTCAATTCTTGCAGAAGCAAGACAAGGAGCCAGCAGAACTGCCACACTGGACTTCCGAAAGGCACATTTTGGCCTGCTTATCCTAAGCATGGTTGAGAGTGTCCACTGGGAGACAGTCCTAAAGGGCAAAGGTGCCCAGGAAGGCTGGTCATACTTCAAGGAGGAACTCTCAAAAGCGTGGGAGAAGGCCATCGCCAGGTCCCATAAAGTGAGCAAATGGGGAAGGAGACTGGTCTGGCTAAATAGAGGGCTTTGGCTGGACCTCAGGGAGAAAAGGAAAGTCTACAGTCTCCGGAAAAAGGGGTTGGTTATTCATGAGCAATACCAAGGTGTAGTGAAGATGTGCAGGGAAAAAATTAGAAGGGCAAAAGCCCAAGCAGAACTTAACTTGGCCACCACACTTAAAGATAACAAGAAGAGTTTTTTTCACTATATCAATAAAAAAAGGCAGGCTGGGGAAAATGTAGGCCCACTGATGAATGAGGTGGGTGCCTTGGTGGTGGAAGACACAGAGAAGGTGGAGCTGCTGAATACATTCTTTGCTTCGGTCTTCACTGTCAAGGCTGCCCCTCATGAATCCCAGACCCTGGAGGCAAGGGGGATGGCCTGGAGAGAGGAAGACTTTCCCTCTGTTGGGGAGGACTGGGTTAGAGACCACTTGGCCAAACTAGACATCCATAAGTCTATGGACCCTGATGGGATGCACCCACGAGTGTTGAGAGCTGGTAGATGTTATCGCTGAACCACTCTCCATCATTTATGAAAGGTCATGGAGAACAGAAGTGCCTGAGGACTGGAAGAAGGCAAATATCACTTCGGTCTACAAAAAAGGGCAAGAAGGAGGACCCAGGGAACTACAGGCCAATTAGTGACAGAGCACTGGAACAGACTGCCCAGAGAGGTTGTGAAGCCCCCTTCTCTGGAGATTTTCAAGACCCTCCTTGACACAGTCCTGAGTAATGTGCTCTAGGCAATCCTGCTTAGCAGGGGAGTTGGACTAGATGATCTCTAGAGGTCCCTTCCAACTCTGTCAAAACCGTGAAATTGAATCCAAAGTATCAACATTTTAGGGAGTCAGAGGGAAGTTACACAGGCTTCTTCTGGGTCCTAAGTGGTGTGTCTGTCCTCCTCAAAGGAAGCCTCTTGCAATCTTTTTCTAGAGCATACATAACCAAAACCAAATGAGGTATGTATGTCTCTTATCCTGTCTTCTCAGCGTAGCCTGAAGTCTTACAGGCCATGCACAAATCTAATGTGTAACAAAGGGACCTAGAGGCCCTTACTTTCCCAAGCCTGCCTTCAGGGTCAGTATACCATCAGATGTATTCAAGTACATGGCTGACCTTGGAGCAGTCATGGAGAGAGATATCAGGCACAAAGCAGCAAATATTTTTTTGCAGCTGATTCAGTAAACAATCATTCAAAGTTAGGTGAAAACACAGCAGTTGAGACTGGGAACAGGCTGCTAATGTGGAGAAAAAACCTCTGACAAAACCTATCTTTCAGACAGAAAAAAAAATCAATAAAATACTGCCATGAAACATAACCAGTTGCTGGGAATATAATTTCCCCCTTAGGAATGGAACTAAATATCTGCATTTCAGTTTTCCAAACACGGCCAAGCTGACCTTGACAAACAATGAGTTGTCTAATGGAGGGAGGATGCCAAAGCTAGATTAAAATCGAGTAACATGGTGATTTTACAGTTGTTTTAGCTGAAAAACTAATGACCATCATCTAGTAATTCAGCAACAAACCTTCCCAGTAAAATTCCAGCTGTCTCCAGAAATGGCTTTGCATTCCTTTACAGATTTGCTTCACTGATTATGTTGCTCTGAATGATTATCTTCACAGTGCCTAATGTAGGTCAAACCTATATCAGCAAAGAAAACCTTTATCAGCAGAGTTTGTAATGTTTAACTGTTACCGTAATGCACTGCAATAGTTACTATAGGTTTGGAGAGGATTATTTTATGTCCTGGAGCATTAATAAAACAAAATTACCATTGGTATCCATAGTAACAAAAACAGAAACAGTGATTGCAGTACTATTCCCAGACAGGCTAAAGTCCTTCTGAAGCTGGGGCTTTGTTCCAGCTCTACCTTTTTTGTACTATAAAAAAACCCAACAGTATTCTCTAAATTATTAGTCTATTCTGTGATTCTGTGATTCTCAGATTATAATTTTCACTTAAGCAATGACATTGTATTGCATTGTTAATAATGAAAACATACTTTAACTTTCAAAATATCTGTCTCCACTGTCGTATTTATCTTTATGTAATAATTAAGTAATGAATCAATGTCCACTTTTCTCAGGTGAATCTAAGAATGTAGTGTTGTGAAGGTGAAGTTAGATTAAATTTTTACTTAAAAGTTAGACAAAACCTTTTTCCCATTGTCAAAGAAAATGACTCAAATTTCATTTTGAAATTATAGTTTTATTTTCCTTTTTTTTCCCCACAGATTTCATTTTACACTGATTCCCTAAATTCTCTGTTATGTACTTAGAAAATGTCTTGAAGAAATGAGTTCCACTGAAGTTCAGTTACATATTAAAAGTAAGTATTTTTTTACTATTTTTTTTTTATTTTTTTTTTTCTATCTACCAAATTGAAGCATGCTACTAAATTTCTGATTTGGTAATTTGAGGAAGGATTTTAAAAATGGATAGTCTTAAAGATATGTTGGCACTGTTAATAAAGTAATCATAACTCTTTCTATCTTTCAGTTTAGAAAATATCTCATCTTAAATGAATAAAAAATAATACTTTTTTTTTAAATAAAACCAACCTAAAATGCTACTTTTGCTTTTTCTCTGCAAAGCTGCAAGGATAAGCTTTATAATACATAAGCCTTGATTTTACTTTGCTTTTTCAGAAGACAAAACTTATTCCTTGACTAACGGTAGGGAATCCCTTATTTCCTGCCCAGGAGATGGAAAGGGATCTGGAAGACTTAGTGTTCTAACAAGGAAGTCAGTGTTAATGTACTATCTGTTATACAGAGTAGAGCAGATACTGAAATGTGCCTCTTGATAGAAGGATGCTATGGAAAAGCTAAATATTTTATTTAATCTCTTGAGAAATTTAGTGCATTCTCTGTTGTTTACAGCAGTCCTAGATGATACTATATGAAGTGATTTTTTAAATGGAACATTATAAGTATAAAAAAATAGATATCTAAACCCCAAATTGTTTTATCTATGTAGATTTACTTTAATAGCTTTTGATCTAGTTTTATCAATGTAGCTGTATTATGTATTTTTTCCATCAACTTGAATTTTGTGTTGACTATTTTAGAAATTTCCCCTAATGCTATTTTGGCATACTAGCAGACTAAAAACTGAGGAATAACTCAGTGGAGACACATCTACTCTTTAATCTGACATAGAATTTGCAGTCTTCTTTCAAAATTCTTCCAGAGTGCATGCATACATTCTCATAGATTTCCATTGCTTACTAGAAGGAATGTTAGCTGTAACTAATGCTGCTGAGTAAAGTCTAAATACTTAAGTGCTGTTAGATGGACAGAGCTCTTCATCTAAGAGAGGAAACATAGTCATCGGTTGTTCCAGTCTTAATAGGAAAAAAACCTCAAAACCAAACAACCCAAACAAAAGTCAAACCCCTGAAATATAAAACCTATCAGATTTTCCTTTTTTAAATTTAAGTTTCTGATAAGCCTTGAGAGAGTAAGTAAACATGCCTTTTAGGATGTGATGAAAAAAGAAGCAAAGCTGAAACAAAGTAAAGATGACACCATGATAGCCCATCCACCATCACAATTTACTTAGTGATTTCTTATAAACACAGAACTAAAAAGATCACAGTGAAGAGCTCCCAGGTACTCCAGAGTTTCACAGCTAAATACTGGACTTATTGCCAGTAGCTCTAAATTGCCTAGGTAAGCCACTCTTGTGAATGACACAACTCTATAAACAACAGAAGCTTCAGTTAACCTAAGAAGATGACTTTTAAAATGTAGTCATATTTGTAATGAAAATAACGTTTTAGAGGAAAAATTCAAAGAAGAACCTTAGGTTTAGGTGGATAGAAATCTTTTGCCTTGACAGACATCCAAATTTTTAATTTTTAGTTGAACTTTTTTTTATTTTCTGGGTTTTTTTTAGTGAATATCAGAATAAACAGCATTTTCAAAGTGAATAATCAAAATAATATGGTGCAAAATTCTAAAAACAGTATACATCAGTCTCATGGGAGTTTTCTGAGGATTGCTTCCAAATGAAATTCTACAGCAAATGACTCAATTTTGTGAAGTACTTTGCAGTGGAAGACATATACAATCTGCTGTGGACTAACTAAACTGTCAGAGAGATGTTATTCTATTGGTTGTTTTTCTATATAAAATAAAATATAATTTATTATTATTATTTCTAATTTTTTCTTATTTTTGTATATTTATTCATGTTTTTTATGTTTATTATTCAGGATTTGGGGCATCCTATGCATTCAAGCTACCAGTCTCCTGTGTTCAGAACTGAAAGAGATCACGACTCATTTCCTAAGTGTTTCTCTTAATGTCAGATCTTCTACGTTGTTCAGCCTTAAAGTGATTAAGGTTTCTATGTGGTTGCGTATACAGCAAGCTGTTTTGGGGTAAAGTAATTTATTATATCCATGAAAGAGCTTTGCTGTTTGGTAGCATTAATTTCCTATAAGGTAGGATTAATTTTCAGAGAAGTTGTGCCTTGAATTTTATTTTACTTCCTTGTCTTCTGTCAGCAGTTATGTCTCACTTACAAAATAAACTTATCTTCCAAATATGAACAATTCAGGACCGAAGAACCTGTGGTTCTGCCACATTCATCAAGAAAAGCATTTCTATTTGACATATGATTCTCAACATAGGGATGATTCTCATCCCATAGGGATAGCAGCAGTAAGAATATGCATTAAGTTCAGATCTAGAAGTCAAAAATAGAAATATTTTGGTCCGTAAAATGAGCAAATATGATGTGTGAGCCCTTTAGAAACAACTGAGGTAGAATCTCCAAATACCATTCTTTGCAGAATTCTTCATCTAAACATAGTATAACTTCAGGTTGATACCACTTTACATCAAGATAATTAAAATATCCTGTCCTTTATCACAAACCCTTTTCCGTTCACAGGCCATTTTCTCATCTTTATATTACCTTTGATCCAGTGTTCTGTAACAAATTCTCAACATACATTTGAATCTATTGCAACATCCATTTTCCTTCCAGAGCAACAATGACTTACCTCCAGTTATGTACACTTCTCCCAGGGTACTTATTTTCTGTCCTTCCTCTATATATAGACCAATGATTTCCTGAGCTCTTTTGTTTCTTCATAAAAATCTAAATTAATGCTAGTATGTCTGTCATACCATTCATTATATTACTTGATATTAGAGAATGACTTTTCCTGTTTCTTCTAAGCATAGTTAAAATATTTCACTTGTTTTAATTGGAAGAGGTTTGGCTTTAAATTCTCACACTAGGAAGGACTGTAAGATTTCAATTATCCTAAATATATTTACAATTGTCTCAAGAAGTTTCATTGTCACTGCAAAAACAGGCTAGATAGTGTAATAGCTCTTATCTAAATATTGTTGTGAAGTAAAATACACATTCAATCTTAATATTTTTTTTTCTATTGCAGCTCAGGGGAGCTTATAGTTTAAATTGTTTTAAGGTAGGCTTTCTACCTTCCTATTATTTACTTTTAAGACAAAACAAGCATATTTTTTTAACTTTCTGGAGATGACAGAAAAATTTTGTTACTCTAAATGACATTATCCTGCTAGCTGTCTCAGTGGCAAGCAAGAATGTACATCTCGAGAGAAAAAAATAAGAGGGATAGAGACTTTTGTTAGCAACAGAACCATTTCTATCCTACTTAGCAACTTTTACTTAAAAACATTCCATTAACAAAAAATACTGAATATCCAAGCTATTGACTTTTTTATGTCTGTGCCGCTACAATCACATTGCAAGATAACCAGAAGAACTTAATGTAATTTTTTCCACGAATAGGATTGGACACCATTGGTAGCTGTTGTGTTCCAATCAAATGAAAAATAGATAGCAATTTTGATCTCTAATAGAAATTCCATTAGTATTCAAGTCAGAAAAAAAGACCTACTCTCAGTTCTAATATTTATAAATGCAACCAACATAATTGGCTATCACAAATTAAAACACTGGCCACAATTAATTACCTAAGAGAGTTGAATCTAAGAGTAGTGTTTGATTTTGGTGAGATTTAAAAAATATTCTCAACAATTGAGTCAAAAGAAGAAACATAACTGAGATAACTTGAAAGCAAATTGAATAAAGACCAAAATATCTATTTCTCTGTTTACAGAGTGGGAAACAATGTACTGGTGCTCACGGGAGTGTTCTGTTGAAACATTCCTGTATTCATGAAGCTAAGCTTTGAGGATTGCTAGAAGGTTCTTATTTCTGTTTCAAGATTTCATCCGGATGAACAATGAACACTGAACATGTGTCCAAGGAAGGGAAAATTATATGCCCTGAAAGGAAAGTAATGAGGATATGTCTAACAATAGGTAATGAGAAAGTATTTTCACTATGAGATCTTCTTTCTTAACGTAGCTTACATGACAAGAACAACATGGTGACAAATGTTCAAGCTTTAATTTATTTTAGGGATATAGGGTTTTTTTTTATTATTATTAATTTATTTAAATTAATAACCCTATATCCTACATCATTCCTGGTTGCACTTTGTAATTCTAAACTGTGCTTTACATTTTCATCAGACTTGACAATAAAAAGTTCTCAAATGCACTCTTGAGTGTAAACTTCAAAGACCACTCAGCAAAGTGCCTAATCAAAACCAAAAAACACTGACAAAAGGAAATGCTACTATCCACAATTTTAGAAGTACTTAATGTTCAGTCCAAGACTTTAGATGTACAGCTTCAGTATTCTAATGTCAGCTTCAACAGATTCTCAACTCATCTAAGCAATACACATGCAATGGAAAAGCAATCAACATTTATACATTTACAGGAAAAAATTGATGGAATGTTTCTGATTGCTTATTAGTGCAAGCATAGAAACTGGAACACTGAACATTCCCATAAAAAAAAAGGTCTGGTTGTCAACACAACCAAAATCTCTACTGTTGAGAATTTAGTCAATCATAGAACAAGGTGACTATATTGAGAAGCTTGTAACACGTGTCTTTTTACAGATAAAACATTAAAAATCACAACTAGAATTTAGCTTCTGTTGGTGATGATTGATGGTTGAGCTTGAGAGTGAGAGAGGGAATCTCCCTAAGGGAGAGGGATCTCCCCAGGTTCTCCCCAAGATCTCAATAATCTGAAGGGGAAGCCTCTAAGAGGCTCTTCCATATGACTGGAAGAGCAAATAAGTTCTCTTTAAATGCTGAAGGGAGGAGAAATAATAATGTACCTTGTTCTTTTCGATAAGATCATTGGACATCATTTTTGGAGGTTTAATCATGAATATGAATGTCATATAGCCTGATATGCAACTAAATAACCATTCTAGGTCTGTCAGTTTCTCGTGACTTGTTTTCATGTCTTCAAAGACGTATAGACAATGAATATTGCTCACCAGATAAGTTATCAAACAGGGAAGGGAAGGAAAGGAATAAACATGCTCACACATGCAGAGAGTCACTTGTACAGTGGCTGATTTTTATCCAACTTCAAGATCTGCTACCATGGCTTTTTTTCCCTCACTTTGTTTTGGTTTCCTTGTTTTTATGATGCATTTCCTATACATATGGGCTGTTAGAATAAAACTCAGAGTAATATGGGTTAGGTGCTAATACATACACAGATATATATCCATAATAGCTGTTTCTGTGGCTGATACTAAACCGACTATTGATATGTGAAACTGTTTCAGGATAGAGTTAGTAAATTTAGGACTCCCCTAATGGAAACCTAATATACTTCTATGTCACATGTCTGTTTATTTACCTTTACCAAACTGTATAAAATTCTCCGTGTTAAAGCAATTGCAGGTTTATTTTATGTTTCACAGAATATGTAGAACACATCATGTCTTAAACTATACTTAGATCCTTTGGTCCAAAATACCAAATGCCTATGCCAAAATAGAAATAGTAAAACAAGAGTTAACTCTGGTTATGATTGGAGGGGCATAGTAACTTATTTCTTATTCATTGCACTCTGTGTTCTTTGTTAAATGACAGAAATATAAATTTACAACAGAAGAAGAAGGCTTATCATTCACTTCATCCTCAACACAATATTAACAGATCCACAGGTTTGACAGAGTTGGAAGGGACCTCTAGAGATCATCTAGTCCAACTCCCCTGCTAAGCAGGATTGCCTAGAGCACATTACTCAGGACTGCATCAAGGCAGGTCTTGAAAATCTCCAGAGAAGGGGACTCCACAACCTCTCTGGGCAGTCTGTTCCAGTGCTCTGTCACCCTCACTGTAAAGAAGTTCTTCCTCATTTTTGAGTAGAACTTCCTATGTTCCAGCTTGTGCCTGTTGACCCTCGTCCTATCGCTGGAAACCACTGAAAAGAGTCGGCTCCATCATCCTTCAACCCACCCTTTAGGAACTTGTAAACATAGATGAGGTCTCCCCTCAGTCTTCTCTTTTCAAAGCTAAAGAGCCCCAGCTCTTTGAGCCTTTTCTCGTAAGGGAGGTGGTCTAATCCCTTAATCATCTTTGTTGCCCTACGTTGGACTCTCTCCAGTAGTTCCCTGTCTCTCTTGAACTGGGCAGCCTAGAACTGGACACAGTATTCCAGTTGTGGCCTCACCAGTGCAGAGTAGAGGGGAGAATGACCTCCCTCGACCTGCTGGCCACACTCCTCCCTGTGCAGCCCAGGATTCCATTGGCCCTCTTGGCACCAAGGGCACATTGCTGGCTCATGGATGTTGGACAGGATTTGGCTGTTCTCAGCAAAACCCCCGGTACTGCTCAGCTGATGGGAGGGGACGTGTTGGAACTTGTCAGTCGCAAACCATGGGAAATTTTGCAATATTGAGATAAGCAACATAGAGATAAGTGACATAGAGATAAGCAAGTTCCAGGTGCCCCGCCCAAAAAGGTGTTAAGGAGTGTGTCCTCAAAGGTGTTAAGGACTGTGTCCTCAAGATAAGATATGATTATTAACATAACAGTATACCACTAACCAATCAGGAGCAGCTGCGCGAACAGTGTATGTACGAACTGACCAATCTGTTTAAAACACGCAGCTAATGTAAGCATATTTAAAGGAACGGTTACACACAATAAATCGACATCTTGCTTGCATCAAGCTGTGTCCCGTTTCTTAATGGCGGCACATGGAGATCCTGCCATCCACCAGGAATCCCAGATCCTTTTTCTCCATAATACTTCCCAGAAGATCCACCCCTAACCTCTATTGGTGCCTGGGGTTCTTCCTCCCCGGGTGCAGGACCTTACATTTGCCCTTGCTGAACCTCATTAGGTTCTTCTCTGCCCAGCTCTCCAGCCTGTCCAGGTCACGCTGGATGGCAGCACAGCCCTCTGGAGTGTCGGCCAGCCCTCCCAGTTTGGTGTCATCAGTGAACTTGCTGAGGATACACTCTGTCCCCTCATCCAGGTCATTGATGAATATGTTGAACGGGGCTGGGCCGAGTATTGACCCCTGGGGGACACCGCTGGTTACAGGCCTCCAACTTGACCCTGCTCCATTAATGACAACCCTCTGAGTTCTGTCACACAACCAGGACTCAATCCACTTCACTGCCCCCTCATTTAGCCCACACTTCTTTAATTTTCTAATGAGGATGTTGTGGGAGACAGTGTCAAAAG